>NW_013666233.1:293933-310463 GCF_000517525.1 Limulus polyphemus
AGGGCATTCACGAAGGAACAAGATAGTTCTAGAAACGTGGCGTGACACTAGTCACGTGACCTCGCTGACGCAACAATATATAATTAAGACAAACCAATCGTATATACAAATGTTTGTTATACTGTTGGTTATTACAGAAGTATACAGACAGCTTTAAATAATCGTTTCTTTTTCTTCAAAGTCCACCCAAGTTGGTTATGTTGATGTCATCTCTTTTTACGTCATATGTGTGAGGTTATTGTGTTTGGAGATGATAATTTTGAATTGTTTAATGACAACTGGGCTGCCGAAGATGAGAAAAATGCTATTGCTTATCTAAAAATACTGGAATCCTTTGAATTATTTTTTTTGTTTAACAGCTTTACAACGCCCCCTTTACTATTTAAAAGAAGCAGTTGTTTAAGCTGTATTTCATACAAAATTGCTTCCAGATTTAATCTCATAGCACCTATTTTTTTTTAATTTTCTGGGGGTTGTTTTTTTTATTTTACAAATTAGAAATTACCTTTTCAAACATTCTGCATACGGGCCTGATAAGTTATAGGAATGATGACCAATTTTCTAATTTCACTCATTAAGACCATAGACATGTTTTACGCTTACATTTCAGTATAATTTTCTGAATGTTACTGTTTCATTTCATTACGACCACAAAATATAAAAGTAAACAAGAGTTGTTGTTTCTACAACATATATCATTGTGGGTCACATACGATATCGTGAGTTTTAAGTACCAGTTTTAACGTTTCATACCATATCTACTCTGTCTTTATTCATGTACACCATCCAGAAATGAAAATATTTTCACTAAACTTTCCCTGCGTGCAAGTGTTGGAATTGAGCAATTATTATGGTGTTTTGCACCTTTTACAAGCCGGCGAAGAATGATTACAATTATATTTGTCATAAGACATTAGTATTAAATGACATATAAATATTTATATAGTGTTCCGATCACTACTATGTTTATTGTATTCCAGGCAGTTTGAAGAGCCCTGAATTGAGGGAAACGCATCGTCAGCAATAGATATGACAAATATAGTGTGGTTGGAATACTATTATTATACACTCTTCTAATTGTTGAAAATTCCTAAGAGACTAGAATAACAATGTAGTGTTTAAAAATAAGCCAAATACTAATGTATTATGACAAGTATAATTGTAATCATTTTTGCTGACTTGTAAAAGGCGTACTCACCACAACTAACAAAAAGTTTATATTTCAGTGTGCCAGAAAACGTCGTTTTTGTTTGTTACTCTTAGCTTCTTTTTTCCTTGTAGGATAGCTATTACAAATGTCGCTTATTCGTTTGTCATAAAGAAGAAATATTAATAAACAAGATTACGACACTTATGATATACAACATTGTTTATTAACAAAAAGGGGACATAGATAAACGTTACGGAATTCTACCAGACTCCATTTTCATTATCTAAAGCAAAATAAAATGAATTTACATAAGTCTTTGGACATTGCTAAAGTACAAATGCTAAATTTAACGATAATTAAACAAATAAAACACAAACTAGTAATCACGAGGAAAAACTACAGCAAGAAAACACAACAAAAAAGGTAAAATCAGTAATATGAACATATTAAAAATGTATAATTTAAACGAAGACTGCACGTTGTTCAGTGTTGGAGAATGCTGTTTGGTGTGGAGGGTTTCTTTAATCAATAATTCCAGATCAGTATTAGACTTGCTGAGGATAGAAAAATTGGATAGCATAGGTCGAGCCCCCCCCTAGTGGCACAGCGGTATGTCTGCGGACTTACAACGCTAGAATACGGGTTTCGATACCCATGGTGGGCAGAGCACAGATAGCCCATTGTGTTGTTTTGTGCTTAACTTCAAACAAACAAACAAAAGCATAGGTCGATGTCCTGTTTCTTCACAATGTTGGCGTATAGAGGAAACATAGGGACATAGGGGTTACTCAATTTTTTTTGCGTTTTGATGGAAATTCCCATATGTTCATAGGCTTTTGACTTTTAAATGGTGTTTGGTTTTGTCAATCTAGGAGAAATGGTATTCTCACTGTTCTATAATATAAAGTATAAATCCACAATAACGGAACAATATCAAATTTATATGAACACTTGTATCCATATAAATTTGATATTGTTCCATTACTGTGGATTTAAATTTTATTTTAAAATACTTTAAACAGTATTGTGCATTTACCTACTTTAGAATGGGGTTCTGTTTTCAATTTACGACCAAACTTTCAGTATTTTATTTTGTGTAGATTTTTGACATCTTTTGCGCATGTCCATTCGTGAATTTCTGCTTTTTCTGGTATAGGGCTGAACTAAAAAATGATGGTTTTCAAACGTTATTTCAAAATGTAAGTATTTGAGAGACTTAGACCTCTGTCTCTTTGTATATATATATATATATATATATATATATGTATATATCTGCAACTCGATGTGGGAGAGTTGCGTTTCAAATTGTGTAATATTATATTTTGTGATTAAAAAGTGTTTTCAGGCGTCATGTTTCATCGCGAAATAGTACTACCTAGCCAACGTGGATACGTAAATTGATATATTTGTGTTACTGTAAGGGTTTTGTTTTGTCTTTTTGGTGAATTTTAGTTTTTCTTAAAATTAAATTCTTGAAATATTCATGGAATTTGTCTTTGTAAATTGTAAATATAAGGGACCATGACATAAAACTAAATCATACTGTAGTTTTACATGCCAAGTGAAGGGCCGATAATTAAATTATATCACTATCGGCTCTATAAAAAGTATAATAATATAAATACTAGTAGTAGTACACTAGTAGTACTTACTTAAGTTACTACTAGTACTCAGTAGTAGTACAAGTAGATCTAATCGGGTTATACTTAGGCTATAGTGATAGAACATACACGTATTGATGTATTAATTTTGTAACTTACTCAGAGTATAGCCTAAGTCATTTGTAACTCATTGTACTTTGAATACATTAGCCTAAAAATCTTTTTTTTTGTCAGCGTCATATTTACTTTGTATGTTGAAACCAGCATAAAAATCATTCCCGTGTCTCACAATTGCAGTTACTGATTATTAACAGTGGATTAGTGAATTACTCCAATATCCACCATTTATACCAAACATGAAGGCCAAAATAGAAAACGTTAAAAATTATCAGGTTATAATGAACTTTACACTAGTATAAATACTTGTGTGTAAAAATCATATATTCTCTTTCTTTCAAATGTGATATAGCTCAAAATTTCCCAATAAAATTTTGAGTAGTCTATTTTAAATGAGTACTTGATAAAACTAATTTTTATTTTTCAATAAAGATTTATTAATAATTTGTAATTTGAAATGCTGTTCTTGTTCATGGTTGCATACTGGGTATTTCTAACCACTGTAATTTAATGGCAGCATAATTTAAAGAGGGAAAGAATATTATTCTAAATTGCACTTCTGAAGAAATCTTCATAGAAACAGAAAAAAAAAAATGTTTAAAACTAGTTTCTTAAGGTGAAATTAGAAATAAAAGGTTTACAAATTAAATTATTTGTTTGGTTTTGAACTATACTTTTAACTGCATGTGAGGTGAATGATCTAGTTAGGAGTAAACTAACTTGCAAAGTAAAATGTATTCAAAACCACATAGATAATGTGTTGATTGCAGCATGATAGGACTGAGGAATTTTTATAGACTGGATTCCTGATTTCTTAATGTTGAGAAAATGGTGAAGTGTAATGGATGCAACAAAAATGAGAAAAAGGTTCAACTAACTAATGGACTCTGTTTATCTTGTCATCAAGACAACAGCAAGAATGGAAGAGCACCAGCTATGGCTGGGCCTAGACCTACATCTAACGTTGAAGATTTTTGTGATGAGATTGAGAATTGTGGAAAGTGATATAACCATTGTTGAAGTAAAAGATATGGCACTGAATAGTGTAGCATGTGATTAATGGTTTCATTGTAAATGTAGTAAGGAGGAATTTAAAGCTATTGACATTGTTAAAGATAAGATGATTTTGGGAAACTTATGATGGTAAAGTCCTGTCAGCTTTTAAAAAAAATTTAAAGATCTAGAAGAAAGATTAGATGATATTGAAGAAAAGGTTGAGAATAAAGTTGATAAGTATTTAAAGAAACACTGAGAGAGAGAGAAAAGGAAAGCCAATATTGATGAAACAAGTAATCAAACTAGAGTGAGTCATGACTTAAGTCAAATATATGGCTTACATGAAGGTATATCTCCAGACTTGGAAATAAAAACTGATCAAATTGAGAAAATACTCAGAATATGTAAGAAAAAGGACGATTTCCATTTTAGACCCTGACCCATCTGCGTAAAACTTTTGGAACCAAAGATGAAATACCCAATTTTTAATGCTGCTAAACTTATCAAAAATGTTACTGCTGAAAATGAATGTAAGAATGAAGTGTTTATTGTTCTTGATCTTACTATGAAACATCAAAGAAAGTCTATAATGAATTGAAAGACAGAAAAAGCAAAGGCAAGACAAATATAGGGATTAGAAACAATAAGGTGGTCAAAATTAAGACTGGTATAAGTTCACAAAAGCTTTTGGATATAAAAAAGTCCAAATTCTATATCACTAGCTTGTAGTAGTTCAGTTAAAAAAAGTAACATAAGATGCTGGTACACCAATGCTGAAAGTCAATTAAATAAGATGAATGAATTAGAGATACGAATAACAAATGAAAAAACAGATATTATTGCAAATAATGAAACCTGGCTGACTGATGATGTAGACGATAGTCAACTGAACATAAATGGATATACAATGATGAAGAAAGATGGCACTGAATTAACTGGAGAATAAGTTATATATATATATATATATAAAACATAATATTTAGTTTGAGCTAAATGATAACTTGAATAACCCCTTGTTTGATAAGTCCCTGTGACTGACTTTAGTTTTAGATGGTAATAGAGTTTGGTTTACAGGCATGGTTCGTGTTGGAGCTGATAATGATAACTTACTGTTTGAGCAGATAAACAAAGTGGATCTTTAAATTGTGAACAGGTATTGATTGTTGGAGACTTTAATAAACCAAATGTAGACTGGGACAATATGCAGGGTGTGGGTCATGCAAATTCCCTCTCTAACAGATTTGCTGAGTCTTTGGAGGATGGATATGTGCATCAGCATATATGTGAATTTACACATGTGACCCCCCCCTGAGGTTGCACCTCCCTTTTCTTGGATTGCACCCCACTCCTTAATAACATAAATTAATAAATGTACATGCATTGTTATCACCTGTTAAATACAGCGATCTCTGACTTAAGAAGTAAACTTTGTAATAAATATGACAAGTTAGATTACTGTACTTTATAAAATTCATTTGTAGGGATGTGCAGTGATAGCAATATCAAGGCAAAAATACACCTATTAAAATCTTTCACTGAAAGTGTTTATGTCTGGATGCATTAGGTTAGTATACATGGCCACATGGCAAAAAAAAAACACTGTCGATAGTCATGACAGTGTCATGGCTGTTTAGAATGACAGATTCTAAATAATAAATGTAGTTAGGCCTAGACGAAATTGATTGATATATTGATACATAATATCATCATGTCTACTAAGTCACCTTACAAAAGCTTACATTTTTAGCACTTTTCTTGCCGATTTTTGCATGGATGTCTTTAAAACTTTGTATAGATATTCTTGTTAATGAAATACTAACAATTATATAATATGAGGTGAGGTCAAGGTCACAAAAAATTGATTTTCAATTTTGAATTATTCCAACTATCCAAGTATTGAAGTAATCAAAATATTGTCACTATGATTTTTCATTATTTGTTTGATTAATTCAAGTTTGTTAGCTTTGGGACAGGATACCCTGGTGTTTATTGGTATTGTCTCATAATTCAAAGGTCTCTGGTTTAATTTCCGTTATCTCAAAACATGCTCACTCTCTTAGCCACAAGAGCATTATACTTGTTTCTTTGTTTTTAAGCTATGGCAAAAGTACTGGAACAATCTGCCACCATCCCTAATTATGAACTGCTGATTTGGGAGAAAGCAATTTGCCAGCAGCACTCACCACCAACTCACAGGTTACTATAGTGTTAAAGTGTTAATTTTGTCTTTTTTTATGTACTGTTGTTATTAATTTATAATTGTAACTCCATTCTTTAATGTTGATTATGGTGTAAAATTACTATTTTTGCATTGTGTTACATTGTAATTTATAATTTGTATGACTATCTTTTGGTATTAAATAAACTATAAATTGTTTTTTGTTTTTTTTACACTGTATATGTTATACTTGTAACTCATCTCTAATTATCCTTAACTTGTATTCTGGTGGAAATTGTGGTAGGCACTGGCATATCCTTTAATTGCAGTTAGTTGACTATTTTTGAGATCATGACACTATTTGATTAAACTAATAAAAACTTGAATTAATCAAAACAACAATGAAAAATCATAATGGCAATGTTTTGATTATTTAGATAGTGGGAATAATCAAAAGGGTTAATAATCTGGAACAGTAATTTTGATGAAATGATTATTTTACATGACACTAATCAATATAATTGATGCTTATACGTTACTTATTAACCAAATGAGCAAGGGGTTAATTCCATATTGGAGAAATAATATTGATTATAGTTCCAAATTTATCATGTGTATTTATATGAAACATGGCAAACTTTTAGTAAAATGTACATGTATGTTGTACGCAAAGAATAGTATGTTTTAAAAAAGCATTTGTACTCAAGGTATATCTGTGAATTGACAACATCAGTCTGATTCAGACTGATAAGTTGGAGCACAAGTGATGTTCATATGAGGAATAAAAATACTTTTGTCCATTGTACAATTTGCATATTGCATTTGTATGACCACTGTAACCCATGGAATGTATATCTAAAGTTTTTCACAATCCTTGTGTATCTGATATCTATTACAACCTGTTGGAAGATCAGCAATATAGGGTGAACTGAATAGTTGATAACTCTGATATCAAGTACAAAATATCATGTTGAATGGTACTCTGTAAAAGGGTGTGTCATGTGCAGTTTGACAACCTGTGCACATAAGGTTAATATCAAGTTAATCACCCAGCTCCATCTCATAGTATTGTAAGAACATATTTTTCTTTTCATTGTATAAAATAGTAATTTTTATTTTCTAATTTCTTAGATTTTAAATTTTCTCTGAAAGTAAAGGTTTACAAAGAGCCCTCTTAAATATTGGTAAATAATTTGATACAAGTGAATTTTCAAGGATAAAGGCTTATGTTTCCATTACTACCTATATGTGTGCTTAATTTTAGGATGACACAAAAGTGCATTCTTTGAATAAGCTGAAAACCCTGAAATTTTTTTTGTGTTTTTAGTTGTTAAGAAGAAATATCAAAGGTTTTATGTGTTTTTTTTAAAGGTGGGGGGAAATATTTCATAAATTTTGGTTTTGATATGTATAAGAAACATCTTGAGCAAAGTTCCTTCTAAATTGCATGGATGTCTGGCTACACAGCAAACTTCCTTGTGTCCAAGATGTCACAACCATACCACTCACAACTTCCTATCTTGTTGTAGATCTTGTTTTTCTTTGTCAGTTCCAACAGTTTAGTGTCTGAATACATATATAATATCTGCAGTGCACTCAATCAAATATTAATTGGTTTTATTTGTTATTTTTTGCAAACATCTTTACTGTAGAATACATTGTTTGTTAGGAGAATCTAAAATATATTATTTTTCTCATTTTTTTGAATCCAGAAAAAAAAAGCCTCTACTTTATTAGCATGATCTTGAGTTGGGTAAATACTGTAGTTTATACTGCAATGGTAAAATAGTGTTTTTGTTACTAACTGTAAAATATGTAGATATTTTTATGTAGTGTTACAACATTTTTACCAACATCTGGTCATTTTTGCAGCTTTAGAATGCTATACAAGAAAGACAGATATATATATCTTTTTTTTATATTTATATAACTTAAGAAATATAGAAATGATTTAGCTTAGTGTGAGAAGGCCCCTAAAGTGTAAGCTTGCCCAAAGACAAAAGCAGTAATGCTTAGTAGAGTTTCTAACCTGTTCAGTACAAAGAAAATTTAGAGCAAACTTTGATCTTAGAGTAAAACTCCTGTCTATGGTAAGATTTATGATGAAATCTTGAAGAAACATAGTAAAAAAAGTATTTTGGGTTGTGGTTTAATTGTTATTTGTAAAGAATTGTTTCATTTGGTGAAATTAAAATTCCTAATATTTGGAAATTACTAATGTAAGCCCTAATTTTCAAATGGAGAGTGTAGGGTAGACCTACAAAATCAAAGGTTGTTGAATTTACTTCATTATTGGATTCTTTTGTTAAATATAATTCATAAAACCACTTAGAAAGTTGAAATTTAATAAATAAATGCTGAATGTGGATTTAAAAACAAGTTCTCTAGCCTTGCCAATTTGTTTAAGTTTTTGAAATTAATTTCTTTTTGGTTAAGACTATAGTTATGTTTGATATTTTGTTTTCAGATCAGAAGGTCTTTAATAAGGTGCCACAAAAAAAGGTAATAATTAATTATTAAATATTAGATAAAAAATAGGTTTGTGTAAGAAAATGCCTTTTAATCCATTTGAGGACTTTTATTGCTTGTTATTTGTTAGTGATCTTGATTCTTGGACAGTAATATTTATCAGTTCATTATTAGTAATAAGACATTAGGAAGAACTTGTCTTGGGAATGAAAATTTGGAAGAGATTTACTTTTTTGAATGAGAGGAGCATTGGTGCTGTGTAACACAAGAATGATTTACCTTTAAGTTGTAAAGTCTTAGCTGTCACAAACAACCACACTGGATTTACACCTGACACATCATCAGGAGATTATAAACTGCATTTTTATTTGAGATAAATATTTATGGAGTTTTGTTATGTTAGGGGAGGGTTTTTAGGCATTGCACCTGTCACCTAAAAATTACACTGATATCTGCCACTTGGCATCCTTCTGGACAGTAATACTGACACTCATTGGATGCAGTAGTGGTCTTTAGCCATATGTGGCAAAATAAAATATTAAATATATTTATGGCAGGTTGTGGGACCCTTGCACAGTCTGTCATGAAATGTGCTTCTGGGAATGGTTTTGGTGTTCGTGTAACTAATAAGTTCTGTGGTGATGGACTGTAGGCTAAACAAATTCCTTTGGGACTCATTTGTTCTTACATTGGAATCCATAAAAACAGCAATGGAGAACATTAATTCAAGCTGAAGATAAGAACATGGAACAAAAAGACTATATAGAATAGAAGTTTAAGTTAAAGGTGGATTGGAAAATAAAAATGATTTAGAAAAATTATTTTTTATACTGATCCTCCAGTGAGGTTGGGATAGAGGGTTTCTTGTAAAAAACTGAACTGGGTGCTGGAGATTATTTTGCGTGATGCTGCATAGCATATAATATGTACTGATACTATTCCTGCAGTTCACAAATTAAACAAATAACATTGTGCAAAAGTTTTCATTTACAATCAAACATTTATTAAAGTCTTAATAAAGTACATACTTATGTGACAACAAAATTACATTAACTGAAACTAATTCCTGGTATCCCAATCCTCATCTGGTTGAGCAATGTTTGCTTGGAGATGAAATAATTGAAGTGTGATTTCCTATAGAGCTGGGTGATTACTAGTATTTGCTAATCAATCAATTGATTGGCTCATTAATTGATTACATTAAATTAATTGATTAGTACAGGCCTCCTATAGCCCTCCCCCTTTCAACCACTGCATTATTCTAACATGGTATTAATCTTTCTATTTTCATTAACATCTTTTTTCTTTTAAAGTAATTATACTTGGTTTCATATGATAAACTTCTTCTGAAAGTTTCATGTTACAAAAAACATATTTTTTGTCTAAAAATATTTGAACACAAATGTTTTTTTTAAATATTATTTGGTGAATGAATTGTTAATATTGGTTGATTAAGGTTGCCATTATATTTGTTTTTAAAATGTACAGTAATCCAACCCTGATCATGTGTAAAGCAAATAAATGGATAATTAAATTAAGAAACTGTTTTACTATCACTGATAAGGGTAATAATGTTTTTATTTAAAATGTATCACAATTACAGTTATAAATAATTAAATAGCTAGTTAGCCAATTTGTGTACATTGTTTAAACGGGACAATCATACAAATAATATTCAGTAAAGATTTGAGTTCTCAGAATATTTTGCAGTCAGATACCGTACTCACTAAATAACAAACTTAACTAAACTTATCTGATTTGATGATGATTTTATTTTATTTTGTGAATCTATATATAAAACTCAAAATCTCTGTTAGTTTACTTGCTTGCTTGTTTACCCACCATGTTCATTGCGCAAGTCACGCTTTCTTCTCGCGAAGGCGCACAAAATGATAAGTTGTTGTTGATATATGTGTCTATTGTCTGTTAGCTGAATTGGTAAATATTCTCGTTAACATATATATTACACGAATAAATTCTATGCAGACTTGACAATTTTTGGTAAATTTGAGTTAACATTTAATTTAGAATATAGCATTATTGGCCTATTTAGTTATAGATCATTAACTATACATCATATATTTAACCATACACACAAAAGAAATTATACAGAATTAGAGTGTTGTGTGAAAAAGCAAAAATTAGGCCTAGCCTATAAAACAAATGATGCCATTTTACATAAAATAGACTATGTGAAAAGAGTAAGGCTTAAGTTATAATACTTACTGTGTACAATGACATTAAAGTCAAGTTAGTGTAACTGATATAGTACTTGCATGAGGTGGAAGATGGGTTGAACCTGGAAATTGTATTTTTTTTATTAGCATTAGAATAGATAGGCCTATTTAGTTACAGATTATTAATTATGCATCTACTAATACATCATATTTTACCTCGCACACAAAAGAAATGTATGCACAATTAAAATGTTGTTTGTGAAAAAGCAAACTGCAGACCTAGCCTATAAAATAAAATTATTACTGAGAATAACAGGGGAACATGTTTCCATCCCATGTATCCCATTAATTCCAACAGATCTCTCCGATTTAAAATGCCTGAGGTTCTCAGTCAAATTAAGCTTTTTATGTCAATCAACAGAGCACAGGGCCAGTCTCAGAAAGTAGTGGGACTTAAATTGATGTCACTATTTTTCTCACATGGACAACTTTACATTGGATTCTCAAGAGTGGGGAACAATAAGGGCCTATTTATCCTTGCCAGTGAAGGAAAAATAAAAAACATCATTCATAATGAAGCTCTGATTTAAAACATGTTTGTAGTTTATTTTGAAAAATCAAACCTAAGGTTGTTCTTTTTGTTTTCATAAATTCACAAAATATTTTTTACCTATCGAAATATGGAGCAGAGAACAAAGAGAGTACATTTTTTTGGACAATCCAGGCAATGCTGGGTGATGATGCCAGTATAATATAAAAACATCAGGTATGCACATTGCAACTCAATAAAATCATAGTATATCTATTAAAAAGTAAGAACTTCAATTTTAAACAAAGAACCAAACATCAACAAAATACTTGTCTAAAGTCTTAAGCAATCTCCAGTCATGTGATCTTTATTGTTTCATACTGTATAAATATTCTTGTGTCTGGTGTTAAAATCTTCTCCAGACATCATACATTTGTTACTGTGCTAAATTTATGATAATGTTTTCTTTTTTACATATTCAGCTCATCTATAAACTTAAGTTGCTTAATGTCTTAATAAAGAATTTTTTGTAGCTTTCAAACAGATATAATTTAACATAAAAGTATTTTCACAGTTCTCAAACAAAGTATACAATTACTCATATGCTTTGTAGCCAACCAAGGGAAATGAATAACTGTAACTTATTTTATTTGTTTGAGAAGTGAATATTTAGACTAAATAAAAATTTAGTATGTTTTGATATTCTTCCAGTAGTCTAAATTTAAAGTCAAACAACATAAAAATTTGAACAACATCAATTTATTCAATAAAATAAAACTTTTGTTAGTTATAACTTTACCTTACAAAGTTTGAAATCCATTAGGTAACAAGTAACAGCATTTATTGGGTTTTAAGTCTGAATTGCCAATAAAGTAACCTAAAGTAGTTGTTTTAGGTTACTTTATTGATGATTCAAAGGGACTTGAAACCTCGTACATGTTATATAAACATCACCATTATAAGAGACTGAACTGTATTTCTTTTATTTGCTGACTCAAGCTGTGCTGATTAGCCTTGAATAGGCAAAACTGCAGTCCACAACAGAGGGTATGGCCAATAAAGGAAAGCATTAGGCCTCTACTTTACAGATTCTCTTTTAAATTTTATCTTTGGTGGGAAAGAAAGGAGATCTGTAATACACACACACACACACACACACACATATATATATATATACATATAAATATCATCAAGTAACAACATTGTTTAACTTCTCCACACTAGGTGCAAAAATGTTTCATTTTTGAAATGATGATATACCAGTTAAACTAATGTGCACTGGCATATTGGAGAAGGAAGGTTGACTACAATTCCAAATTTACCATATGTATCTGCACAAAATATGGGAGTTTTAGTAATATGTACAAGTATGGTGTACACAAAAAAATCAGATGTGTTAAGAAAGAATTTGTATCAAAGATGTGTTTGTGAAATGCCAAAGTCATTCTGACTCAGACAAGATAGAATACAAGGTGATGTTCATGTGAAGAGCCCCCAGTGGCACATCGATATGTCTGTGGACTTATAATGCTAGAAACAGGGTATTGATATCCGTGGTGGGCATAGCACACATAGCCTATTGTGTAGCTTTGTGTTTAATTACAAGTAAAAACAAATAAATAAATCATATGTAGAATAAAAATACATTTGTCTCTTACGTAGTCTGATATTGCATTTGTATAACTCAATGTCATGAGTTATATACATGAGTATATATTAAAGTAAATTAAATGGATGTGTTGGGCTAAGGATTTTTTTACAGTAGGTGTCTGTAACTTTTTGACAATAAATTCAAAAATAAACAAACAACACATGTTCCACTTGTTTTAAAAATAATTTATATATGAATTGGAACTAGTTAAAAGTATGTACAACAAATTATTTACACTATAAAAATCATGGGCATATCATAAACACTATATATAGTTCTCTTCTTCTTGTCAAAAGTCCACTTAGGCCTATTCAATTACTTTGGAATTTCAGTTGACAAGCTGAACTACTTTTCTCTATTTTTATCTTAAACACTGTCTGCGGATAATTCACTTATTCCTTTTTTTCTCTCTCTTTTCTTCTTTTATCACCACAGTATCGGCGTATAATTCACTTATGCTGTTGTTAAGTTACCACATTTGTATCCTGAACTTCTAATACTTATCTGCTTTATTGTATTTAGGTCTACTTCCTCTAAACATCTGCTTTTTGCATATAGAACTACTTGAAAATAATTGTCTGCTTTTTGTCACACAGGCAAGTTCAGTTGCTTTAGAACACCCTTTGATGAGACAAATTCTCCTAAACTGTCAGAAAACTGTTAATCTCATTTTAACCTATCAACCGTTAGGCTATTCACTCCTACAACGATTAACTTTACGTTTTTTAACCTTTCTCTGACCGAAACTTTACTTCCTGTGACTTTACTTTCTCTTCTGCTCTCTCTGTTTGCTGTTCCCGTTCATCTCACACTGGTTATATATTTATCACTTAATCGTCTGCTCACCTTCTTTTCCACATCAATAAATTTCGCACAACGTTGGATACCCTCAACATCAATTAATTATCAACACAGCGTATGATTCTTGTCGAGTTCGTAACTACACTTGTCATAACATTTACTTTAAAATAATTGCTTTTAATTCCCTTGTGAAAAACTAAACAATCATGAGATATTCACTCACAAAATAATTAAATTAACAATACCTACACTAAACAGTCTTTTATATCATGACACACTAGAATCTCCAAAATGCATATCTACTGATCTATCTTCATTTATTTTGGAAACCAGAAATATGAAAAACATCTTTTTCATGAGAATTTTAACTTATAAACAATTAAAAATTTATTGTGTAATAAGTATGTTATAAAAACTGCAGCTATTTGAATAAATACTAATTTTGATGAAAACAAGTTTTCAAAAGTTCAGAGAAACTGTTAGTGTGTCTGGAAAAAAAACCAATGCACAAAAATTTACTATTGCAATATTTAGTTAATGTTAAGATTGTTGTATTAACTTTGAAATAATCATTTATTGGCTGAGGCCATAGCTGGTTTGTTGTTCTGATTTCAGAAAATGCTTAAAAAGCTTTTATGATAATCAATAACCAAATCAAATAAAAACACTGACATCTAATATTTCTTTTTGATACAATATGGTAGTGTAAGAACTTCTGATTGTTTTTTTATTAATTTTTGAAAAAGTTGGAAGGAATTTGGACTCCCTAGTAGCAGAGAACTTTGTGATAGTTTGAAAACAGACCTGAAATATCAATAAAAAAAAGAACTTACAAACAAGGCTGCTGATGATTAAGTTCAAAGAGGTGTTATAGGAAGGAGGAGAGAAGATTGTGGGGAATAAAAGAGGGGGTAAAAATAAAATCTGGATGAATGACAATATTTGGAAAAAGATGGACAAAAGAAGACAACTGTCAAGGGGAGGGACAGAAATGTAGGGAAGTAGATGAGAAAATCAGTATTTATGTAGATAGTTAAAAGATGAGTATTTGAACAAGAAATGTATCAGAAATTTAGAAATATGAGGCAACACATAACATATGTGAAATGTACAGAAGAATAAAACCGTTGAATAGGAAACCTATGCTGTCTTCTAGTGGAGTCATCACAAACAAAAATGACAATATACTTTTGAAACTGAAGATGTTAAAGAGAATTTAGCAGTGTTAGAGAAGACAACCAGCCCTCAAAATTGTAGAATCAGTAAACAACAGCCCAGCAGTTCTGGAAAAGGATGTACAGGAAGCCATTGAGAATTTAAAAATGGAAAAGTTTACAGCACAGATGATATTTCAGCCAGCCTTTCAAAGAAAATGGGTTTTATTTATTATGTGACTGCAAATTGTAGCTCAATTTATAGAGTATAAAGGATTCATTAAGGGAATGTAACATTAAGTTTATGAAAAGGATCAAAGGAACAGAAATGTTTATAAGAGGGTCAGTTTGTTTTATTGAGAAATTTTACCCATAAATACTCGTATATAAAGTCATTGTAGTCTGTTTTCCTTCATGTCTTGGAGTGAAAACATTTCAGCTGATGCTTCAGTTTTATGTAATTTATACTCATGAAGAGATATCTGACAAATATCAAAGGATTATTGGATAACACTTGTTCATGCTAGTTGCTTTTCCCTGCCATTATTTCAAGCTGAGCAGTGAATGATATCCTACTAAACCTGTGCTTTTGTTTTTAAATTTTGTGATTGGTCAGAATTGTAAGTCTTATGTCCTGTACTTGAAACTACTGAGACCATGGCCAGATGTGATATTAGTAAAAACAACCTTTGGTCCATGCTAAAATGGAACAGCTAAACCCCATTTGTTGGTAGGTGACAAGGCAAAAAAATCCCCATGTGTTTGTTGAATGCTGAACTTGTGTTAACTCTTACAAACAAGCAGACAAGATGGCCAAGAATAATGTTAAAAAAAGTGATAGGAATGGTTAGATAACTATTTGTATTAAGACTAAAGCATATTTACTCTTCTCCATTTTACAAATGCCTTCTAAACTTTTTGAGGCAATTATATAAAGGTTGAAAACTTTAATTTTTCTACTGCCTCAATACAATTAAGTACAAGTTGTGAATGAGCTGTCAAAACACCAAAATGTTTTAGATGAGGTAAAGGCACACAGTAGAGCATATGGCCTTAGTCTTAGGATTTTAGATGAAAGAGCTATAGATGTGTAAAGAAATCTTTATGTTGTATAGACTTTGGAAAAGCTCTTAACAAGGCAACCATGAGAAATTAATGTAGATTCTGTAGCAGATTGAGGTAGACCAAGCAATTACCAGAATCCTAAACAGTTTATAATGGCTTGGTGAAAGCAGCAGTTTGAACTGACAGAGAATAAAGTAGTTAGTTTGTGGTTAACAGAGGCATATGGTAAGGATGATTGCTGTCAGCACATTGTATAACTTGCGTGCAGAGTGGTTGATGAAAGACATAATTACTGACATGAAAGGGATCAGGCTGAATGTAAATAAAATCTGTAATAATAGGTACGCTAATCATATGGCACTTATAGGTGAATCTTAGGACAAAATGAGCTTTGTAAAAAGGAAAACTAGTAAGGAAATAATGGAACATCCAAAGAGAAAAATAAAGCTGCTGGATATATGTAAGTACTAAAGGTGTGGCGATAAAGCACGAGTATCGTATTGTGAAGCCATGATATGATTGTATTGATACATCGTCTGATATGATACAATATATGTATCTTCACAAAATTTCACAAGCTTTCAGTAAACATTGAAAGTCTTTTTATACAGAAAAAATCAGAATTTCTAATAAAGTATTTTTGCTAAAAAATTATAATTCAA
>NW_013666233.1:310495-313494 GCF_000517525.1 Limulus polyphemus
TTGATAGACAGATATTAACTTTTTTATTTTACTTCTCTTGCCAGCTACCTTTTAGTTGATTAAACCTAAGAGTTTGAAAAAGTACTGTAAATTTTGAAGTACTTAAATAAGACAATGTTAGTAATATCAATAATAAGACTGCCAAACTTTGTAACAAACCATTGGTAAAATTTCTATATATAGATATGTATCATTCTGACTGCTGTGATGAGATACACATTCCTAGTAAATACCCATATGTCTGCATATATATGTGTGTGTGTGTATGTATGTATGTATGCCAAAGTCGGTGCAGGCAGTGAGGTATACAGTATAAAGAACTATAGTAGGTGACCTCCAGAATTAGCGAGGACACGAAGATTGATTGATTGATTGGTAACTGCTGAATAAGTTATTCAGTAATATCAACAGCACAGACTTACTAGGTTTAACATATGATGTTGCTTCATGTTACTTATGTCAACCATAAACCTGGGTGTGCATGTCAGCCCTAGTACATGTATGTTATCATTAAATCTGCACTCAGACTATATGATCCTTTACTCTTAACCTTGTATTTTGCAATTACTTAATGAAACTAAACATAAATGGAGTTTACAGTTTGAATGGATATCAATAAGGACACCATTATAATCTAAAACACAGATTTGGTTATTAACCTGAAGCTTTCTTCTGTTTCAGTGTGGGAAAAAGAGCTTATAGAATTCTGGGAAATGATTCAGATGTTTAAAAAGTGAAGACTGGTTTTGTATTATAAGAAATATCATTATGTTTGAAACATATTTAGTGAAAATGGTTTTTCTTATTACATGCTGTATGTCTAGGGTAAAACCTTTTTTCTAACTTAAATATATCTGATTATTTTCATAAACATATACCATATCACTGGAGAATTAGTGTACATGTATATCTGTTTAACGTCTTAATTGGCAGTGTTTCAGACTAGTTGCAACATCATGGAAATATTTCGGGTTTGCTGGTTAAGGGATTAACATATGCTATATCTGTTGTTTAAGAAATAAATAATTTAGGACATAGTATCAAAGTTGGTAAAAAGAGAAAGTCAGAAGTGGTTTAGTATAGATGTAAATCATAGTTATCCATAACTTTCGGTCCTTGACATATATTTTCATTTAAATTGAGTAAGTATAAATTTTACATTGAAATTTTTGTAAGTCATATTTTCTCAGTGGTATTTAAAAATGTGCACTTACAATTTTTATTTTTCTCTATTATTACAGTTAAAGTGTTTCAAAACCCTGTACAAAGATGCCAAAAAAGAAAACTGGCCAGCGAAAAAAAGCTGAAAAACAGCGTCAGCGTCAAAAAGACATAAAAAGTGCATCAGGTCAGAAATCATTAGCAGCCCATTCATGTAATGTTCATATGGTAAGTGTGACTCCATTTTAAAATATGCTGTTACTTATGTACAAGTATAGTAGATTGTATATTGAAATATTATTATAAGCTTAATGTCTATATTTCTTATGTTTAAATAAAAATGCATATTACTGTAGAAAAGAAAAAGTTGAAGTAACAATGTTTTTTTTTTCTATATTCCTCTTAATTCTTCCTTTACAAATTGTAAATCTGAGACATGTAAAAATAGCATTTTAGATTTATCTTCTTTGCCACAAGCTACTACAACAAAAGCCTTTTATTCAACACTAGAACTGGTCAGTCAGATAAATAATATGTTTAAGGATTTCAGACTATGACCAAACCATTCACCTCTTTGCAAACCAAATTACCAAAGTTTAAATCAGTTAAATTTATCTAAACCACACTTTAGTATTCTAATCTTTCTAAAGATGTTTTTGTATGTCTCAGATCAAATTATTACATGCAACAATTCCTGTAGATTGTTAAGTAATACAGACACATCAAAGTTTTGCTTAGTTGAAAAGCATCATAAGAATTAAATGAAAATTGAAGTAAATTTACTATCTGGAAATGTTACTTTCCTCTGTGCACCACTAAGAGCTATTACCTTCCACACAACTGCCGTGGAATCTCCAACACATGCCATGAACTTTGAACAAACTCCTACCACTACATGTGTCTACATGTATTGCACCATTCTATGATGTAATCATCATAATGCTATAGAGGAGATCAATAAGAGGGTGATATACCTCCATGTACAGTAATTCCCATGAGAACTAGCATATGATGATAAGTTCATTTTTTCCTTGTTTTTTCTGTGCTTTTTTGAGGTTCTAGTCACTTTGGTCTACTGCCTTTCCTTATTTAGTGCTACATTATTTTTGTCCTCATTGCACTCTCATTCCATTCATCTGATTGCAACTTCATTTACTCTAGCCATCACATTTCTTCTTTGTGCTCCTTCTTACAACAGTTGCAAATAATAAGCATAAATTCCCAAAGCCAAGTCATCCTTCAAGCATTTTTTCAATGCTGACCAGAAGCACCTTATATGTTCATGGTGCTAACATTCTATAGCTATACCTTTCGCTCACTTAGTAGAACAAATGCCTGGCATGTAACAAGTCTTGGATTTCAATTTGTGGCATGTTGCTGGGATTATAATGGACATATTAAATTACCATGATTTTATAGGATTGTGGTGAACCATGGAATGAAACATGTTCACTGCTGATGTTTTTAAACATGATGTTACCATTATATTGCATCAGGTGGTTGGTTTTATTCTGCTTATTTCTTTCTAGTTAAGGTTCCTCGTTATTCTAATTCATTGCCTTGTGTGGAGTCTAACTCGCCTGTGAACGATTTTGGCCACCTCTTTTTTGTTTCCTACAATCTCAAGTATAGTACTTTGTATATCTTTTGTCAGTATATCATAATAAGTCATGATTTGGTTTATTTTGTGAGCCTTCTTCCATCCCACCTCCCAATGGTCATTGTCTCCCTTATCCTACTCATCTTCATTATTCAATGCTATAGCCTCAGATCATGACCCTTATATACGTTCTGTATCTAACTCTCATATGTTCCTTCTCTTTGCTTGGAACACTCCC
>NW_013666233.1:313504-325198 GCF_000517525.1 Limulus polyphemus
GAACACTCCCCTTTCTCCTCCTTTGTCTCCTTCTTTCATGTAATCTATTCCTCTTTGTCTTTTGTTTACTCCATTACTACATATCCACCTTCACCTCCTCACTGTGACTTTCCATCATAACCCTGAATATTTTGATGTGGCCATCTGTTCTTTCTTTGCTACTTTTGGCTTCTATATCATTCTCTACTGTTTTGTCTTGTTTTCTCTGTTCTTGGGGTCTCCTCATTCTGGATGCTTTTCTTTCAGGCTTACGCTTCCCTTTCTCTTCTCTCCTTGACCCAAGTCTTGCCATTTTCTCATTGCACCTGTTTTGTGGATGTTTGCGACTCCTTAGCTTCTTGGGCTGGGTTTGCTTGCCATCAGTCTTCTTTTGATTTCTTGGTTTCCCAACCTCCTAGACCATGGGTACATCTCTTAGCTACCCAACTTTGGGAGTATGCAAAGCAACCCTTCTCCTGTTCCTTGTCTTATCATTTCTACTTGCTGTTCCCCCTACCACTGGGCAGGCCATTGAAACACTCATTGTCAATTCTTCCTTATAGCTGATACTTGGCTCTGGAACCTTTGATGCCTGCATCTTCCCCCTTGCACACTATAGTCTCCCTGCAATGGCAACCCTTGGGTTGTGTAAGTTATTTCTTCAGGTTTAACCACCTCCTCTTTCTCCTCATCCACTCACTTGCCATTTTCCCTCTGATCCTCTGTATCTTTGACATCATCTTGTGAGTTTTCCTTCTTCTCATACTGACTGGGCTCAATTTTCTCCTATGGAGATCCTGGTGTTGTAGGCTCTTCACTCTCCTTCTCTTCCTGCATGTGAGGTTCTAGTTCCATTCAGTGAGCTCTGGAAGATCTTTAGTGCATGCCTTATGATTCCTTTCCTGCCTTTTTATTCATCTTTCCCTCTATTTGTCATGGTGATTCGATTGCTCCAACATGATCTGGGGTATTCTACCCCAACCCTCCACCCAACCTGAATCTTTACACCAATGCCTTCCTTTCCATTTGAGGGTTGGGGTGGGTAATAATACCTCCACTCTCTCTGGAGTCTGGTATCTGGTGGAGCAATCTCTGCTTTTGGACATTTTGGAGATATTTACAACCTTTTGGGCTTGTCTAATACTTTGGTCACAGTTTTCAGATTATCTCTTGATGTTCCATTGTGACACTTACATGGTCATTTCTTACTTCACCCATCAGGAAGGCACCCAATTTTGAGAGTTATGTTTTTCCTCTTTCTTTTTGTCATAGTCCCATCTGTTTCAGTGATTGTTGGTTAATGAGCTGTTTTATTCATAGCTTTTGTCTCTTACCTGGCAATATTCCCTTTCTTTTGGCTGTTTTTTTCCTTCTACTTGCTTGTGGTCATCTTCATATGAACATTCATGCCTCATCACCTCCCATCCTCTATATAATGAGGAACGTGTTTTGTTTCCTGACTCCTCCTTTTTTCCAAGACTTGTATTGCCTGGAAAGGTGATTAATTGTTTTTCTCCCATCTCTCTTCCTTCTATTTCCTCATTGTGCAATTGTTCCATTCCTGATCTTCTTTTACATCAAGTTATGGCTGTCTATTGCTATCCTGCTTTGACTGCCCCTTTTGTAGACACTGCCATTACCTATTTTTCCTAAGACTTACCTTAACCTGTTGGGCTTGTCAGTTTATCTATGTAGCTTATTTTTTTGAAAGGGGAGGGGAGTCCAACCAACCACTTTTTAATGTCATCTCCTATCAGATTAAGTATATCACATCCTCTCTTGCTTCTTTTTGATGTTGACTTTCAGTGGAAATCTTGCAGGCTGATGTTGATATCTGGCCTTCTACCACATTCTTCTCCTATTGCTGACATTTTTGGGCAGTTTCATGTGCCTCTGCCTTTTGCTTCCCTTCAGTCACCATTCTCTAGTGTACCCAGAGGCTCTGGTGTGGTGAGTTTTGCCTGTTGGTTTTCTTTTCTAACTACTGTGATAATCTAGTTTGATCTCAATGTCCCTCACACATTTATTGATACTACCTTTTGTGTACAATTTGATTCCTACACATTTGACAAAAAAACAAAACAGGAGGAGGCAAAACATGTATAAAGACACAAAGAAACAAAAAAATAAAACTTCCGTGCAACTAAACACTACATTCATTATGCCATTGTATGTGACTAAGTATCAGTTGCCTGACAGTGAATACTTACCTGAAATTCACATTGAACAAAGGAGTATAGAAAGTGTTAAATCCATCTGCCCCTGTTTAGTGCTCACCACTGAAATGTGGTTTTCTGCATGATTGTTTTGGGTGTTTAGTTATAAAATTGACATGACAGTTTCTGCACCTTTTAGAAAACAAAAAACAGATAACACCAGGTCTAGTCCTGCCATTATATTTGGCTTGTGCTTGCTGTCTTTAGTCATAGAACTCTCAATAGGGATGCAATTCCTTATGTTCTCCCCCCCCCCCCCAATTGTTCTTTTAGTGAAGCATGAGAGAAACCTTTACTTCCCCAGTCCTAAGCCGCTGGGTATGTTGATATAGAGAGCTTTGTCTGTGAGTGGTGCCTTCCCTCCTGTATGTGAATTGTTGGCCCCACTCCTCCTTTGAGATGTAGGGCTGGAGTATTACCTACAAGTGTAGTATAAAACACTCAGTTCCAATATATTCTGAGCATTTCTCATTGGAAATGCCCAGCCAGATTGAACTTGGATTTGCCTTGGGAAGTTGGTGAGCTTCTCCCTCCACCTGTTGTTATAGTATTTATTTCATGTACATATTTGACCAAGACAGAATGGCCTAAGACAGTAACCACACTATGCATTCTAACATTCCACTCATCATGGTAATATGTTGTCACCAGCACTGGAGTTTCTTTACATCACTTGCTCAATGATCTCAGTACTAAAAAAAATTATTGGGTGAAGAGTATTCCGATGTAATCACCCCTGAGTGCTGATCCATAGGCATCTCTTGGTCTCGTGGAAGTCACACCCAATTGGCTTTCCCTTTCTATTGCTATTTCAGAAAGGAGCTTATCTTTGTAATGGATAAGCACTGGCCCCTCCACCATCTTCAGTGTGAGATTGTGGCTTTTAGTATTGCAGAGAGGTAAGTAACATTCCTGAATTAACATTTTCCTTACCTGAAAACATGTTTCAAGCAAATGCTTACCTCTTTGCACCACCTCCCTTTCTTCCTTCTCACTTACAGTGTATTTTGTTTGCCTCCTCAAGAATGAGCCTATGATCATGCACTAGTGCTCACAGGGATTCTGTGCACAGAGGTTGTGTTGCCCTCCTGTCGGTGGAGGACTACTACATTATGATGATCATGTCATAGGCTGATGCAATACACGTAGATGTGTGTGTAGGGGTAGGAGTTTGTTCAAAGCTTGTGGCATCTGCAGGAAATTCCATGGCTGTTTCTCTTAGTTTTAATGATGCAGATAGGTAAGTATCTATCTGAAATACATTTTCAGTTAAGGAAAATGCTAACTTTAATATTTATAATGCTATTTTACAAAAAAGATAATAAAACTGCATTTATTAAAACATAAATAAAATGAATAAACAGTAAAATATAGCAGTCACTGTTCTTGGTATCTGTGCACTTTTGATAGTATTGTAATCTTTATGCAATAATTATGAGTTTTGTATTTAACATGTAGCTGTATTCTGTGAAAAGTGTTTCAAAAATATTTTGTTTTACAGGACTGTGATAAATGTGGGAGGTAAGTTTTGTTCCATTTATATTTCAACCTTGATGCTATATTCATCTATTTATAATATAAAATAGGTATTGAAGGTTTATTCACTTTGTTGACATACATAAAAGCATGGAAAATAAATAATTTTTTTTTGTGTAAAAATTTAAAATATGGTAATCTTTAAAAATTCTTTTTTAGGCCTGGAATAGAGCTTTCACAAAGGAAAGCATGTGATGCATCATTTCATTAATGGGCAAATTTATCTTGTGTTTTTTAACTCTATTAATCAAAACAAAAAGTTGTATTTTAATGTAACCCAGAAAAAAATTGTTATAAACATCTTAGATTTGATGCTATTTTAAATATTTAAAATGCTTTACATATTTTGTACATTTAAGGCACTGGTTTTTTACATATAGATCACTGTTATTTTTTTTATAGTTATAGTCTTTGATACTGTCAGTTCTGATTTCATATCAAATTCAGGTACACTTTACTTATACAATTACTGGTTTATGAATGTTTTAGTTTGTTAGTTGCTCCTTAAACAGTAGCTGTACAATCTTCAAATGTGATACCTCAAACGGTAATGTACATGTATATAACAGATCTATTTTATCCTCAATCAGAGTAAGGGTGAACTGTATATATTTCTGATACTACTCAAACTTGTGTTTGCTGTAACTGAATATTTCTGTTCTTGAAATTATTTACCAAGATAATTGTTGTCTTTGATTTACTAACATCAAAATTGACAAAACTGTTAATTTCATCCTTCTGTATTTAGTAAAAAATATGTCTATTTAAGCATACTTAGGTCTTTTTTAAAATCAAAATTTGTGCATGTGTCTTGTATATAGTTAGTAATGTCATTGTAAAATGTATGTTTGACCTGAACAAGGTCTCAGAATAGAGACCAAAATGTCATTAGAATAAAAGAAAATACATCAAGTAGTTTTCCATCCATAAAAATGTCCTAAGATTCACAAGACACTACCTAAACTTAAATTAATGAAAAGTGTTTGGAAGAAGAAAGAAGAAAAGAAACAATAGAAAAACAGTATCTCTTTCTGCAAAGATATAATAAACATATCTTTATTTGTAATGGTATAATATATCTAATGAAAAACACCTTAGGGGTGAAAAAAAGGTGTGGCCAAGAAAGGACTGAGCATGTGACTTAAAGGAATGAAGACAAAATCGGCTACCAAAAAGGGTAGCTACACTTATAGCATTTATAAGAATTTTACAGCAAATATTCACTCGTTAGTTAGCTTAGCCACATTTTTTGTTCAACTCGGGACATGATGGTGGGTAAAACAAAATAATTAAATAACCTTGTTAGCATTGTATGTTAATAAACTTGATATCAAAATATAGTTTATAATTCAGTTTTTATATTATCTACATTTTAATTTATTAAGCTCAAAAAGAAATATTTGAAAAAGTTCTCAATCTTCACTTTTCTGAGTCATGTGATGCATCTGCATTCTGAATTCTCCCTTGTAGATGTTATACCTTCCCTAATATGGCTTTCAGTGTTCAAGCAATCAGAAACAAAAACTCTATATAATTATAAGCACAAATCTGAAATTAGAACCTATTCATGATTTGCTGAGATATGAATAAATTTGTCAAACCTACCAGAGAAGCCTCTCTCCTTTTTATCTGTCTTTTTATACTCTTTTCTAATTGTCTTTACAAGGCTGATGAACATGTTCACAACCAATAGAAAGAGCTTTTTTTTCTGTAGAAATGATAGAGAGCTGTCCTTAGATTTCCTAGGTAAACAGTTTGTTAATGGAAATATTTGGTTTTGGTGATTGTAGTTCTTTGTTATGAGAGCTTATAGATTTTGTTTAACCTGTTTATTGCTAACTTAATTAGAAAACCAGATAAATTAAAGTACTTTTGGAGCATTTTATTCCATTGTATGATGTATTTTTATGTTCAAAAATGCATATTTGGAAGCTATTTGAATTTTTATTTGAACACCTAATTTAGTGAACAATTTGAGGCCTAACACAGTTATTGTTTGCACTCACACAGATTATGTGGGTCATGCACTTTGCTTATGGTGTTTATGACAGAGGGCTAATGGGCTCTCGCTGTAATTTTTGTTTTTGACAGAGGATGGTGGTCCAAGTTACAAACAATAAAACCATAAAATTAATAGAACACATATAGAAAGTTTAACAGTTGGAATTGTGATTATAAGAAAATTGGAAATCTCACAAGTTGATGTATTCAAAAAAGAAGAAGAATAAAAAAGTATTGTTAATTTTATTTCATATTTTTCAACTTTTCCTTTCACTGTACATTGATGATTTCACCACAGTTAGCATTAGGGTAGAAAAAAACAAAAGATAAAGGGGTAAGATATGAAGTTTTATCAAAAAAACTTGATATTCTGTGTAGGAGGTCCTAGAAGTTATGCAAGTGAATTATGACAAGCATAAGGTCAAAAGAAGTTATTTTATTCTTAGCATGAAAAATCACCTTTCACTCAGATTGACTTAACAAAGCCAATGTAAATTTACATATAAATTTATAGTAAAATACTTCATTAAAATCCTGCTTTCTTGTGTACAACAGACTATAGTATTTACTCAAAGCTTGCCAAATTTTGTGAAGATACACTAGGTAAATTTAGAATCATAGAGTTAATAGAGGTACCCCCCTACTCATACCAACTTGTATAAGTATTTGTGTCACCCCTTGAAATTGACACAAGCACATGGAGAAACTATACAAGCTTTTATGAGATAGCCATTGCTGTATGTAAAATTTACCTAAGCAAAAGGATTTGTACATGTTTATGGCATTTGGATATTTGGTTAATGTGGATGTTATAACTATATACAAAACACCTGCATGAGAATTTAGAAACATTACCTGAATATACCTTATTACAGATGTATTCTAAACTAGTTCTGGAAGGATGAAATTAATAGTTATTTCAACTATGCCATCAATATATATATATATATATATATTGTCATATACATTTCATATATAAGAGGTTAGTATAGAATTTTTAAATCTGTATAGATTTCTCATTGCAAACATAAAATTCGGAACTTTAAGTTCTAGTTTAATATTTTTATAAAACTACTTTTATATTATTTTATTCCAATGAAGCAATGAAGGTTATCCTGCTTTCCAGCATTTTTTATTTTTATGTTAAAACTTGAATGTAAAATATAATTAGCTCATGTCAGAAAACATTTATACCATACAAGAGTTTTGTTACTAAATATGATATCAGTATGTTCTGCATTACATATAATGTTTCAAGACTTCACATAAATTCAAGACACACACACATAAACATATATATTTGTATTTCCTTTCTTTTAGATGTTACATAATTTTAAAAGTACTATTAAAAATGTTATTTACTATAATTTTAATGTTCATATATAAGAGTTGGAAGAAAAAGTAGAAACACTGGATCATAATAGCCCTGTATTATTCCCTGTGGCTTATTGAACTGTACCTAGTATAACTTTCTAGTTGGTTATGTAAATGTATATCATCATGTGATGTACTCAGTTCTATATAAAGGTTTAATTATCCTGCTGCGAACTAGTTACATTCAAGATGGGCAAGACAGCCAACCTACTAGATTTTCAAAGAAACCTAATAGTTGGTATATAGCTGGCTATCACCTCTTTATCTGAGAATACAAAAAACAAGAAAGTTTTTGAGTCTCTTGGGGTATGACTGAATGGCAAACAAGTCGCTAGACCCCAACCATAAAGGGAAACAGCGATTGACTGTTATGAATGATTGAGATCAATGTGCATTATGTTGGAATGCATAGAAATATGAAGACCATAGTAACATAAGTGACTGTAGGACTCCTTTCACATGGAATGGGCATGTTTGTGTATAGCAGAAACAGCAATGATTCTTACTGTCAAAGGAGTTGGTGTTCATTTATAGCCTGGGGTTTGCATGTTCTTGGTCCTTTATTTCTATCTGAAGATGTTTGGAGATCAGTTATTACCCGTGATGTACTTTTATTATTTTGATAGGAATAGGTAGTTTCAGTATGATAATGCACCCATACATGTGCCACATGCATAATTAAAGAATAGCTTGAGACATATAATGTTGTCTGCATTAAATCCCCAATCTGCTCCATTCTTGAAGACAAACTTTGCAGTCAATTTCCATTTCCTTCATCTCTTCGAAAATTAAAAACTAACGTTGTATATCTTCACAAATATTCAAGAGTTATCCTTATTGCTCCATCAAATTCATGGTGTTTTGGTTGCTTGTAGTGGATCTTCACCTTATTAAGTGATTTTTGGTTGCTTTTTCTAATATTTCTATCTAACCCCTGTAATTTTAATGAACTACTTTTAATACTAATTTCTGTTATTTGGAAAAGTATAAGTTTTTCGTATTGACATTGGAGTATGATTGGAAGTAACACTAACAAAAAACCAAGCTTATACACATGCTAGGTTTTATTGTAATTAATAAAACATACTTCTAGGTAGTAACTTAATTTCATAATTATTGAACAGTATATGTATAAGCATTAAAGTTTATGTTTCTCAACAATGAACAGATACAGTTATACTTGTTTTTATTTTCAAATTGGAATGAAATTTTATGATATTTGGTTAAATAACTGTTTCTTTCATTCATAGCCAAACATTCATCAATTCTTTTGGGCCTTGTAAAATATTTATGAATGAGAACTGTTTAATTAGGTACATTGTTTTGACAAATTGTCAGAATTATTCTGTATTTATGTAATATAGATATTATTAAAGTACAAAAATGCTTACCAAACAGTATTATGAAACATTTTATTGAGTATTGAGAAAACAATTTTATATTGGTGGGCTAGAAAACTACGTTATAATGATTAGTTAAAAATTTCATTATAAATGTACATTGGTGACATACATGTACAAAACTTCATTTTATATTTTAAGCTATAAAACTATATTAAGCCCTCCTCTTTTTTCTGGATTTGATCACAATCTTATTGTAAAGTAATAAAATTTAAAAGGTTCGATACTTGATGTTTTAAAATTTTTCTTCATTATATCAGTTGTTTTAAGATATATAATTTTTTAAAATTTAGAATATTCATGGTTTCTTCTGTTAGATTTAATGATACTAAATTAATAGATTAAATTGTTAATATTGTAGATTTTACTGAATTGTCAAATAACTCTCTACAATGTTTAATTTCATTTGTTAAAGTAATTTTGGTTAACATTTTTAAGACGACAGAAGACAAGAGCATTTTGCTATTTTTGTTCAGCTCTTCAGCGACTTCCGATATGTGCTCAATGTGGTAAGTTCATATCTGTAGAATCACAAATACTAAATCTACTGTGTAATGTCTTTCAAATAATTTAGTTACAGCCACTTCATATTATGTAGTACTTGTCACTTGTACAACCTGTATTTTACTTGAAAACATTCTAAAATAGAATAAATATATATATATATACGATATAGCCCCAAAAGAACATACTGGGTTGAAGTGGTAGGTCATAAAAGGGTGGTTGAACTCAATGAAGAAGAGCTTCAAAGTCAGATTAAACTGAATTTAGATTGTATATTTGAGCACTGATAGATATGGTTGTGTTAGATGTATACACACACATACAACTTACATCTGTTAGTTTTGATATATTTAGTCAAATAATATGCTCTTTAGTGTTGTAAATTGAGAATGTACCAAGTAAATTCATAATTTAACTTGTTTTGATAATTTTAGCTTAGTATATAACTGTTGTTGGGGTGAAACAAAGAAGGTAAATACTAAATGTGCTAGAAAATAGAATAGGTAGATGTCCTAGAAACCTGTTTATCAAAAGGATAGAAGTGGGTTGAAAGCATTAATGTTGAAATATTTGACATCTATATTCTTCTTCCACATTCCTTTACGTTAGTAGCAAGTTTTGTAGGAAATGTTAAGTATTATGTAATGGAGTGTATGTGTGTGCAAATTGTGATGAATATGCTCGTGAACTAAGAGAACCACATATTTTTTTTTTACAGGTAAAACAAAATGTTTGTTGAAGACAGGAGATTGTGTAGTAAAGCATCCTGGTGTGTACAGCACTGGGTTGGGAATGGTAGTAAGTTTGCTTTAGTTTTTACAGGAAACAATACAGTAAACTAGCTTGAACCAACACTTAGTACATACAGTTAAAGACATGAGCTTTGCAAAGGATGTTTAATTATTTATTATGGAATTTTACTTTTTTAACATTTATCACAAATTCTTAAATATAAAAAGTTCAACTTAATTTTTCCTGATGAAGCATTGTAAAGCTTATACTGGGAGTGACTTATTTCCCCAGAAGGCCACCTGGAGGGGTCACCTGTTTTAACCACTGCCACCACTATACAGTAATGTGTTGTCTGTCAGTCAGTTAGTGTGCACTAAAATGACATCACAGAAGGAATGCTTAACATTGCAATTTGTACTGTCATAACGTCAGTGATTCACGAGAAGAATTATGCAGTCGGTAGGCTACAACACAGCATGACATATGAACTTCAAAAACAAGAAATAAAAATATTTATTACTCTTAATTTTGTACATTTAGTCTCATAAATATTTACATGGTTAGAAGCAGTTTCCAATCTTTACAAACTGCTGTATCCCTTATGATGTAAAATATGTATTAAGCTCACTTTTATATATTTCTTGTCTAGAAATTAAAAGACAAAACACGTAATAAATATGGATGTGTCTTTATATTTAAATTCATATATTTTTTATGGAAAATGGTCCTCGTACGTACAGTATGTAATTGTTGATTATATATTTCACTTTTAGACAAGCTCTTACTTGAGAATTTTCAGGATCTTGTAATCATCCTTGTTTAGGTTTTCAGATGACCAATGTCATGTTTAGAAAGTTAGTGAAAAAAGCACAGTCAATGGAACAAACCATCAGAAAACTTGAAATTTAAGAAACTAGTTATGCATGTCTCGTGTTGCCTTCTGAACAGGACATGAATGTCCTGAAACTAGTTCATTTAATTTTAAGTCTTCTGATAGTTTTCTCCACTGACTGTGTTTTTTTTAACTGCTGCAAATGATATTGTGTTATTTTATTACAATGTTATATTTGTTGTGAAAATTTTCTTCTTAAACTCATGCATATATTAGCTTTACATGTATATTTCTGTACAACTGCTTTTTACGCACTTTATTAATGTAAAGTGTTAAAATACCAAATATCTACTCTCAGGGTGCTATTTGTGATTTCTGTGAAGCTTGGGTTTGTCATAGTCGAAAGTGCCTTACCACTCATGCTTGTGCCTGCCCTCTTCAGGAGGCAACCTGCATTGAATGTGATCGAAATGTCTGGGATCATGGTGAGTAACTTGGAAAATAATCAACCATGTTTGTTAAAAAAGCAAATCTTGTTTTTAGTGAATCTTTTACAGAATTCTACATAAAAAGTAAAATATCAAAAATATCATCCTTATAATTTTTCATATTTTCTTTTGGAAATAAAGCTTTATATAATTGATTAATGTCTAACTAAGAGTGACATAATATTTTAATAAAGTATGTTACTTGAACTTACTTCAGTTCTAACTATTTAGTTATTAAAAAATGTAATATTATTACAAGACATATAAATATGTTTCATGTGCATTCATTCAGGGACCTTTGTTTAATCACAGTGAATATGTATGAAATTTGCACACCAGTGTCATAGTGTGTCAGAATTTAAAATATTATTCTTTGCCATTTGTCAAAATAAAAGGTTTTTACATATATTTCTTAATAGTGTAAATATATACTATGTTGTTGTTGGGCTTAGGATTCTTCTACAGTAGATGTCTGTGACTTGTTAATGATAAATAAATAGCATGCACTTGTTTTCACAATAATATATGTATATATATTCGGAACAAGTTAAACGTATGTACAACAGTCTTCACACTATACAGATTACAGGCATGTCATAAACACTATATATATATATATATATATATATATA
>NW_013666233.1:325585-327551 GCF_000517525.1 Limulus polyphemus
TATATATATATATATATATATAGTTCTCTTCTTCTTGCCAAAAGTCCACTTAGGACTACTCAATTACTTTAGAATTTCAGTTGACAAGCTGAACTATCTTATCTATTACTATCACACTAGTATTCTGTGTGTGATTCACTTACAATTGCGGTGGGAGTTACCGTAATCATTTGGTCTTGTTTTTATTTTAAATATACTCTGTTCCTTTTGTCAAAGTACACTCAGGCTGATTCAATTACTTTAGAACCACGCTTTGATGGAATAATTCTTCTTCTTATCTCCTTTTCTACTGTTAGTCTTACTCTAACATTAAACATTAGGCCTATCACTTGTACAGCAGTTAACTTCATGCCGAACTTTTCCTTGCCCATAAATTTACTCTCTTCTGCTATTGTCTGTCTGCTGTTTCTGCTCATCTCACACTTTTTATATTTTTATCATTTAATCATCTGACCGCCTTCTAGAAATCTCTATATTCTCGATGTCAGTGTATTGCACGCGACGTTCGATAGTCTCAACATCAATTACTTATAAACACAACTTCCTACAATCATCTGCTTTTAACTCTTGATATAACAAAAACTAAACAATAAATAAAATATTCACTCACAAATTAAATTAATCAATAATATCTATACTAACCAGTCTTTTATATCATGAAATAGTGTTTAAAATTGATTACAGAAATAGGTTAGAAATTCCTGTATGTTTTGTCTTAGCATAATGCTTGTTAACAGATGTAGATATTTTGAAATTATTAATTTTGACTTGATAGCAAGCTATATAATTTAATTTTGTCATATTTTAGATCTATTTGTTTATGTGTTAAAGACAAATTTGCTAATATTTTGTTTTCTTCAGTTTCAATTTTTAGTAAGAACACAGAAAAAATACTAAAATTAATAGAAACTACTTTTAATGAATATTGTATAAAATTAATATAATTCACATTTATACAAGATTTGTAAAATTTTATATATTCCATGTTTATATTACTTTATTACTTACTATTTTCTATAAACATAAATAGAAACTAAAACAGGCTATTTTTCTCAAAGTAATCTAACGTATGCTTAGTCATATTTCATCAATCATAAGTTTTCTACACAAAACTAAATTACCATGTACAATTTTACACATTGCAGTGAACAGATTTCCTTCAGGACTGGACATATCTTTAAAATTCTTAAAAGTTTATTTTTTTTAGTTTTCTCTATATGACAAGCAATATATACACACACCTTTTTTTTCTGTGTATCTAGACTGTTTTTTCAGTTTTCTATCTGTGACAAGTTATTTATATGTTTCTCAGACATTTGGATATCTTCTATAATGTTTGACTATGTACTGAGTAAGATTTATTATTTCCTGCACAAGCAAGCATGTTTTTTTTATATTTTTCTCTTTAAAAATGTAGCTGGTATATTTCTTGGACAGGTGGACGAGTTTTTCAGTGTTCTTTCTGTAATGGTTTTCTCTGTGAAGATGACCAGTTTGAACATCAGGCAAGTTGCCAAGTTCTTGAAAGTGAAACCCTAAAATGTAAGCTTTTAATTTAATCTATTTTCACATATAGGTAAATGTATAAAGCTTGACTTGAAAATTATTTGTTCATTTATTTTTTGATACCACAAAAAAATTAAAATGAACTGGTGGCTCCAGGAAGTTTTAGCTAATACTTTGCTCTATTTAAGCTAATTCACAGCTTTTTGTTTTACAGTGTTGCATATGATTCATCTGCAGTGGTAAAAGCACATAAAATAACCTATTTTAATCTCTGCTTGTACATTGTTATATCATCTAGCTAGATTGAAAACTTGATTATTCTGTGGCTTTAGACAATGAAAGTTGTATACTATAGAAACATTCACTTACAATATAGTTAGATCAAATTTATGGTTAAAATTGTTTCAGAAACATAATTTTTGGTTATCAAAACTTGGAAATAGAGAATTGTGATTTAGGC
>NW_013666233.1:327561-328490 GCF_000517525.1 Limulus polyphemus
TAGGCAGAGTCATATATTAGGTTATCAAGAAATTAATGTCACGTTTTGGAACACTTTCATTAACCACTCCCCAAAAAACGTACATCACTTATAATACTTAAACAAACCGCCTAAACGTCATGTTAGTGTAGCCTATGTAATGTGTAATGTTTAGTATACTCTAATCCCTTTTAGTTGTGGCACACGACAAGACACACATTTGGCATGTAATGCTGTTTGAATACAAGAAGGGAAACATTGCCTCTGTAGCCACAAAGAATATCAAAGAAGTTTATTGAAATGTTTGTAAGTGTTAACGATGGTTCAGCAAATTTCATTCTGGTGACTTTAACCTTAAAAACTGTGATGGCAGGAGCCGACATGTTGGAATCGATATTGATGCTCTGAAGACGTTTGTTGAGTTTAACCCAAGGCAACACACTTGTGAAATGGCCCTGAAATTGCATGTCTCTCATGAAACAATACATAAACATCAAAGGAATATGGGAAAACTCCATTAAGAAGGTGTTCAAGTGTCTCACAAACTCTTCGATAATCATCGTTTCCAATGTGTGAACATTGCTTCGTCTCTTCTGGCGCGTAATGCATGTGAAACATTTTTGGACAGAATTGTCAACGGTGCTGGGAAATGGATTCTCTATGTGAATATTATACACCAAAAACATTGGCTCAATTCTAGATGAAAACCACTTCCGACCCCAAAACCTGGACTCCACCTGCAGAAATAATGCTTTGCATTTGGTGGGACATCAAAAGAATAATTCATTTCGAACTCCTCAATCCACAGTGAACTGTCAATGCAGAGATCTATAGTCAGCAACTGGAACGTTTAAATCAAGCCCTTCATCAGAAACTCCCTTAACTCGTCAATCGGAAAGGTGTTCTTCTTTTCCACGAAAATGCGCATCTACATGTGGCACATTTGACGC
>NW_013666233.1:329133-331970 GCF_000517525.1 Limulus polyphemus
ATTTCTTTAATCAGGGCATAAACAACCTGATTGTAAGATGGAAAAGCATCATTAATAAGAATGGAGACTGCTTCATTTAATAAATGTTTTGTTTTGATATACAAGTTGTTCGGGTTTTTTCGTGTAAAAAAAACAACATTAATTTCTTGATGACCTAATAAAAGGATTAGTATTTCTTGTCTAATATAATTAAGTAAGACTGCTTTTAGGAACATGTACATCTATTCAGAAAGTGCAGTGATTTCAGTATACAACATTTCACTGTTATTTTATCAGTTAATAATGTGGAAAGTCAGCATAAAGAAATAAAACGTGTCAGTTTTTGTGAAGACATATTCAAAATCCTAAAACTTTTGATGTGAATTTAAACAATTTATATTCATTTTTGTCTGTTATATTAAAAATAATATAACAAATTTATTTTAATTTTGTGATAGTGTGTTACAAGCTAAACCTTTTTCATTGGCAGTTATAGAGAAAATGGGAGCAAAAATTAATAGATCTTTTTCTTTTTACAATGTATTTCTGACTCAACTAATGTTTCTATATCTTTCATTTTTATTAAACTTGATTAGATAAAATGTCTTCAGCTTGTAGTTGAAATCAACTCAGTTTAAAGGCTAAAAAAAAGTGTTTCTGAAATAAAGCAGTATATGGACCTAACTAATAATCATCATGATGTATACCACCATAATGCGTATGTCTCTAAATAATGTGTTACAAATGCAGTTTGTATGATTCTGTAGCTTAACTAAACTCTTTAATAAAGATGCCCTTTCATACACATACGCTTTGCAACAAAAACACCATTTACCACTCTCACAGTACAGAAATACTCTTTTGTTGTACAGGAAAAACTTTTATCATTTGTGCGGAAATACCAAATATCTTTGTGAACACAAAAGTACCATCAGCCACTGAGGGGTTCTGGACAGCAAAGAGTGGTTGTTAATGAATAACTTGTGAGGGAACAGGTATCATCAGATGTTCTAAACATTGAGAAGACTTGCTTCAGCCACACATTTGATTATATAACTTGTTTGGACTACTATCAAAATTGCCAGAAGTTACAGATTTGTCAAAATTTCATGCCTCTACCAGTCAAATGTGAATAAGGTGTTTACTACAACATTGTTAAATGTGATTGTGTTCCTGACAGCTCACTTGCATTTAAGAAGTGAAAAATTACCAGCAAGAATGGATTTGCAAACTTTATTGAGCTGTAGATCTGCTCTCTACAGTCTTTTCTGTTGTCAAATCAGGTGTTGTGCTAATGCAAGATAATTTCTAGTGTCATATTTCCAAGGTTGCAATGGAGTACCATGAACAAGAATGCATAAAATTCATAGACTAGCTAGCAAAACATCCTAATCTAAATCCTATAGGAAACCTTTGGGCTCTCCTTGAACACCAAGTAACCCAATACTTGATCTCGGAATCCTAGCATTGCAATGACTGAGAAGTGGGACAGGATCCTCCCTCATCAGCAGACTGATCACAAGTGTGCTTGCAGATACATAAACTACCTCACTATCAGGGAGGCCAAACTCATTACTGGGTAATCTCATTTTGACAAATATGATTCTTTCAGACAAGTTGGCTCAGTTAGATACTTTGAGTTTAAATTACTGGTATCTTGGAGTAAAATTAGTGTACTAACTGTGCTCAGTACATAAATGGTGCAGCTAAAATGTACCTCAATTTCATCTCTGATGTGAATTTCCTACTCAACAGTTTAATATGTATAATATGAAGTAAGTTTTTCAGATAACTTGTAACAGATAAAAATGCACATTGTGAAACTTAAAAAAATTCTTGTCAGACTTTTTTACAATTTTGTGAATATTTCCTTTCCTTTGAAAACATAGATGAGCAATGAAAAAGTAGGAATGGTTTTTAATCTATTGAAAATTTTTTTAGTTCCTTCAAAGAGAAAAGTATTAGCATTTTTGTTAGTTTTAACTCATCCAGTTTTAAACATGAGGTTTTTATTTTTATTTAATCAAATTGAGAGCTGTTCTAAAAAAATTTAATTTGTTTGTGATGTAGGTCAATCTTGCAACAGACTAGGTCAATATTCCTGTTTAAAATGCAAGGTAAGTTGTGGTTGGTATTCAACTTCAAATTATATAGTTTTAAACTCTTTAAACTTATAATTAGCTTCACAGAGTATTAACTAAAATAACTTGTTGAAAGAAGAAAGAGGGTAATTTTTGAGATATCTCTCAAGCATTATTTATTCTTATTTTAAAAAAAATATGTACCAATGTCTGTAAAAAATACTTGTTTTCATGATAAGTACATGTTCCTGTATGAAAGCACAGAATGAACCTCAAGTGTAACTAAGGTTGATAAATAATCATGCCTTTGTTCTTTTTAATGGTTCATGATTTGCTGATTTTTTTTGTTATTGACTGTACATGTTCTTATTTTTCAATCTGATACATGTTTTTTATTTAATACTTTAGCCTTACCTATAATACTGATAAGCAGTGTTGCAATTATCTATTCTATTCTTTTATAAAATATACAGAACAATTGGACTTTTGTAAAATTTATTTGATGATTTTTTCCTTCAAAATGAGTGTAGTGTCTGCACAAACAACACCGGGTAAACAGTAAGGTGACTTCTACGAACCCTTTTATCACACTAACAATGCAGTTAATTGCTCTAACAAACCCTTTTATCACATTAACCATGCAGTTATTTCCTCTAACAAACCCCTTTTATCACATTAACCATGCAGTTATTTCCTCTAACAAACCCCTTTTATCACACTAATCATGCAGTTATTTCCTCTAACAAACCCCTTTTATCACACTAACCATGCAGTTAT
>NW_013666233.1:332905-354106 GCF_000517525.1 Limulus polyphemus
ATTGACTGTCACATTATAACGCCTCCACGGCTGAAAGGGGCGAGCATATTTGGTGGGACGGTTCGAACCCGCAACCCTCAGTCTTCACAATGGGCTATTTTATGCTGTGCCCACCACAGGTGTCGAAACCAGATTTTCAGCGTCGCAAGTCCAGAGACTTGTGTGTGTGTGTGTTTTTTCTTATAACAAATTCACATTGGGCTATCTGTCGAAGGGAATCGAACCCCTGATCTTAACGTTGTAAACCCGTCCCCCAGTGGGAGCTAACCTACTGGATGAATACATAAACTTCTGTAATTGAAAATAATGTCAATCCCGATAAGTGCCCGCTTTCAGAGTGTGTCAAATGAAATAGTTTAATTTTGTATGTTTGTCAAGACGACGCATTTCACTTAACCCACAGCTCCTAAGCCCAGGTGGGATACGACAAACACAGTAGTAATTGGAACACGGTCTATGTAAGCCATTTGTTACAACAAATGTTATTCTAGCCACGCTGTATTTTTCATAACCATTGCCGACAACGCGTTTCGCTCACTTCAGTGTTCTTCAGGCCGGCTGGACTTTTTAAAAAAATTCTTCCATACAATCTATATTGGTTCGTATAAGATATCAAAACACTTGTGAAGCATCGGAAATTCTCGCAAAGAGTTGAGTGGAGGTGGAAATTCGTAAAATTTCACTGCTCATGAATCACCCTGACTAATGGTCGTATTAAGTAATTTGGCATGAATCTTCCAAGTAGTTCAGGACTAATTCTGTAATAGGAATATATAACTGAAAATACACTACTCACAAAAATTAAAGAATAAAAAAAGCTTGTTTAAATGTGTATACTTCTAGGTTATCAAGTTTTCAAAAACATTTATCATGATTATTGCAGTGAGTTGCACTAACCCTACCTAGAGTTTGCAAGTTTATGCACGAAATATTTCTTATGTAATACTAATAGGCCTTTATGAGAAAGGACCCAAGTTCTGCAAAGCAAAAGGCTAGTTTTGCTTGATTAGAAAAGCGTTTAATGTTGAGAAAATGCTAGGTTTGTGGAATTTTTTGCAGGTATTGACTTTTGCGCTTGTAATACTAACGGCAAGTCTCTTTGTAGCGTAAGGTAAAGTTTACCACTACTTTGTCACCCGAAAATAGTGTAAGAATGTTTTTCCCTCCTATAGTGCGCCCAAATATTTTGAAACAAAAAGTGCACATTATACACAAATATATGCGGTATCAGGAAGCACAATTTAACTGCGTTTACCTCTAAACGCAGCAGAACTAACGGTGAGATCTAGTATTAACAACCTCTATGTAAGAATTAACTCAAGTAAGTGTCCTATCATTAAGAACAAGTAATTTTCATCACCAAATTATTCAAAACATTGAACAATTATAATACATGTGAGTGGAATACCAGCAAGTATGATGATCAGGAAAACTACTAAAAATAATCAAAAAGAATCTAGCAGTAGAAACCAACAGTACAAGATTTTCATTGATGAAGTTTGCAGAAGGATAATAAACATTAAGAATATTTACTTGTTTATAGCCTTATGTAAAGTGGATACTTATAGCTTATAAAGCGGAAAATAATACTATTGAAAATTGGCAAATAACATGCATCGTGATTAAGTCCATCTTTCTTGTGAAATAATCAAGTAGCTTGTAAACAGCAGTGGAACTGAGCTAAGTTCACATGTTAAAATATCATGAAAATTAGTCTTAACTAGAAAATGCTTTAACTGATAATCACGGGTCTGAGTATTTTGAGAATTCCATTGTAGAATACTGAAATGGACATTCATTTATCCCCCGGTGCTCCCTAAAGATAATTTTAATTCATTCAGAATGCTTGGAAGTCTGAGCACATCCATTAACCACTTCTGCAGTACATGTACCAAAATCTAAATTAGATTTGGTACTCTCATTTAGTACAGGTAGGTTAGTTTCTATAAATAGATAGACTGTTTTAGTTTCATTTCCAACAGAACAAGTGGCAGTTTGGCTAGGAAACAACTGAAATGTTCAGCAAGTATAATATAATTATATGATGTGAGATAGGGCCTCTGCATATGAGGAGGTCCATGCAACTTGGCAACTGGATGCTACAAGTTTTTGCTTTCTTCTGTCATCGTATTGTATACTGTCTTAAGACATTAAAATTTGTTGCTTCAAAGTGTTTGGGACACTGTAAAAACTCCCCCAGCGATAATCCCACAGTTGGCCCAGCATGGCTGAGTTTCAAAGCACCCAGAGCGTGAATAGGACCACAAGTGGAACACTTAATAGAACCCCATAAAAAATATCAATGTATCCAAATCCTTGACAGTAATAACGCTGCGAAGATTTACTAAAAACATTCAAAACCAATCATCATCGTTGGATAATAGTCTGCATTGGACGCTTCACTGCAAGTAATGGATATCCCTGATTGAGTTCTTCACGTATTTCACCATCAATTATATCAGGGAAATATTTCCAGAGATCTCTCTCAGTACAAGACTGAGAGTAGTGAGCTTTGAACCTCCACTCTCCGAATTCAGAGATAGTTAATAGCTTTTGAGCTTACTCTTTGTCAGTAATCTCTATGGCAATGCCACCAATTCGTATACTCTGCATCTCTAAAATGGAATTAATAGGTAACTTCCTTAAAGCTTTAGCCAACTTCAATTGGTTAGATTGACTGAGTGCATAAGCTCTACTACTTTTTGTCCAGATGGTGTTGTTTCCAAACCCGTCTCAAACTGAGAAAGTTTAGGTTTAAGAGGTTAGTCATTTAAAGTTTTTAATATTTAGTTCCACTTTCTAGAGCGTGATGTCTATGCGAGGTACCATGTATAATCCTCAGACATCGATAACAGCCAGTGGTACTAATGAATACTAACTAAACACAACCAGACAGATAGATTAAGGAAAATAAATAAAATGAATTTCGGGGACACTCAGAGTAATGGAAAGATCCTTATACTGCAGGGCGCTCAGTAAGTACATTACAGTTAGTGAAAATTAATTTCTAAACCCGAGTGAGAAATTAAAGTATTGTCTAAGAACAAACTCGGAAAGAAGGGAAGTAAGCCTAACGGAAAATAACAGTTAGTCTTAAATGCAACAGCCGGATAATCGATCGTATGCTTAATCTAACTCTTTACTTATTTGCAAAGAAACGCTAACCAATTCATACTAACAGCAGTTTCTTCCCTTATACACAGACTCTTAAAGATGCTCATTATAATAAGAAACGAAAATTTTTGTTATGACATGAGCATCTTTTACAAGTCGGTGAAGCATGATTATAATTATACTTATCATATGACATTAATATTAGCCCTATTACATTTTTAAACACTGCATTCTTTATTTAGTCCTTTAGGGATTTTCAAGAACTAGAAGAGTGTATAATGATAGTATTCCAATAACACTATATTGTCGATAGGCTGGAAATAAATACCAGTAGCGTATTGTCAACACTGTTACTCTTAAGCCTAACGATTAAGAACCAATTATATTAGTTCTTTTTTATCACTACTTCGTCTTCACACTGAAGTAATTAAGTTTATCTTTAATTGCATAGAACTTTATTATAATTCATTAGTGACAATAACTAGTCTTTACTTTGACCTATACGTAACGGTAATGTCAATAATACAATGTATTTACTGGATATTAAATAATTTAGCTTGATTTATATTATAACCTACCTATAACTTAAAGCTGAATTTACATTAATGAATCTAAGTTCAAGTAAACAAATCAATCCTTATAACACGAGGAGACAATAAACTTGTCTTTAGTTTGTATTTATTTAATAAAACAATGTATTAACCTGTTTTACGATTTACCAGTAAGTTGAATTATAGCGAAGCTTAAAGTACCGTTACTCTTTTTAAGTCTAATTTAACGTTGTAGTATAATTTATGCCATTAAACACTAAATTAAAACGTTGACCGTCATACTGTTATTTACCAATCTCACTAAATCTAGTTATTATTTTGTTATTTAACCCAAATTACAACAAATGATAATATTAAATAACTTTCAAAAATCTATAAGATCTTAACTGTTAACGACTTCGCAGTTTTCTCTTCCGTAGCGCTCAAACACTAAATCGAGTGCATATTTTCTTTAAAAAAAAATCTCCACTCATTATACTCATTATACCTCATTATACTCATTATAACTCATTATACCTAACAAACTGTGAACACTTAATTCCTACACTACCCTTAACCATTGTACTTGTACTTACTAATTAGCTCCTCTGACGTACTTTTCCCTACATTATTAGCCCCGACGTGCACAACAAACACTGCATCTCTGCTAGCCCTCTTTATCATATCTCCTTCACTTGTGCTCCTGGGTAGCATAATCTAATTCTTTTCTCCCTATTTACCCCACAGACTAACAAAGGAATCACTTAAAACTATAACCTCGTTAATTGTATCATCAAAATCCTTCTCTGTCCCATTTGTTTTCCTTCTCTCCAATAGTTCCTCGTCTGTAGAAGCCAAGGAGTGAAATCAGTAGCTCAATAGAATAGACTCATTACAATTAAATACACTACTTTTAGCCTAATAGTAATCTTTCTAACTTCCTGAAAGTCATTGTTAGCTGATGTATTACTTGCATGCAAAAGTTTAAGCTCCTCCTCAAATCCTGCTGCTATTTCCCACAGTCTTTATCTGTCGCCTCTACTTTAATTACGATAACCTACAAGCTCTACATACAAATTGCACATCTTCACTACTATTACTAGCTTCCTTAAAACTAAAAGTATATGCCAGTCCAGAGTTCTCAAATAAAAAAAAAAGCTCCTTTCTTCCACTGAACTGAATCCATAAGTCAAAACAGCCAATCTGTTCATCCTTACATGCTAACCTAAGCCTAGCATTTAGCTCTAGTGGCCTACTTGTAACTTCATCCTCACAGTTAATTTTGGGCAGTATCCATGACAGAATTAAGTTATGGCCATTTTCTTTAAATGTCTTTATCAACCCCTCGGCCAGCCAACTTTGTTTTTTCAGAAAATCAAGCATTTCATGTTATTCAAACTTTATCAGTGTGTTTTGTCTCTTTCAATCCACTTGAAAAAGTCACCATACTTTTCCTTCTATATACAAAGTCCATGAGTCTCATTTTTTGTGGAGGTCAGGTAAATGTGTGCAGGTATATTCTTGAATTAATACAGCAATATTGAAGTCTGGGAATGACTCAAATGCAATAAAATAAATATATTTGAGCTCTCTATCTGTCAAAATGAAATAAAAATTATTTCTGAATTTTTATATAATTATGTAATTAGAATATCATATTCTGTATAAAAAACCCATGCCTCACTTTAGAACTCTTGCACAGACATGATGCTGGACCATATATATATATATATATATTTATTTCTTTATTGTGTGAAACTTGGGAGCTTTAAATATTAGTATAGAAAAAAAGAAAAAGACAATCACAAATTAGGTGAAATCACAAATAAATATTATCTCACTTTATCCTAAGTAAGCTTACAAATTCAAACCTGTAGTGCAATGTCATGACTTCTATTACTAATCTCTGATGATTTCATTGAGAATTGATAGGTTGTAAAAAATCTTAAACCCCATAGGGGGCACCACTCATGAGCAGTGTTTATTTTGTATACTCCATGTATAAACTGAAGGCTTAGAGACCTGTGTGATGTGCAAATATCATTTGCACAAAATGTGGTGTCAATTAGGTTGGGCATTTTGAAGGCTCGAAAATGTACCTTTGATCATGATATTGAACAAGGTGAAGGGTTAGTTGTAATATTTTACCCTGTGCCTACCTAATTTTAAAAATATATACTTAAGAAGTATACCCACCTAAATGAGCAACTTTGAATATCCATGACATGTTTAAATAGAAGACACTCTTTCTGTAACAGCCATCAGTTTTTTCAGTGTAGGTCAATGACAATGTTCGTACCATTGGCATGGGAAGAATAATGGAATACCTCTTAAGAAGAAGGCAATAATTCACTTTACAAAGTTTTGATAAAAATGTGAAGAAAAACTTGTACTTTGGTCAGAAATGTGTTTAAGCATTTGAAAACAAATACTGTCTTTGTCAAAAGTATCATTTTTTTGTTTTTATAATTCTATCGAATCATTTCTTCCTTTGAAAGTGAAAGGAGCATAAAAATTACTATCAACACTGAGGGAAGCTGTAATAGCTGAAAAACCATGTCAGTTTTCATATTTGTTCTTTGTGTTTATTTGGCTCAGTTTTAGGCACTGTTGTACTGCTAACCTCAACAAAAGATAGGTTCTGACTGTTCAGTTTATCTTTGTTATTTTTCAGTTTCCAACGATTGGAAAATTTATTCTATAATACGAGTTGTCACTGAATATTTTTAAACTGCCTGCCCAAATAATTTTATATAAGTACTTAGTTACTCTTAATGCAGTATTTCCTTTATTCTTTTTAGGTTGATAAATTTATTCTGTAAGCTATAGCCTTTTTTTTTCCGTCATTAAGAGGCATAATTTGACAGACTTGGTTTAGAGCAAATTTGTTTCCTTGGGGATCTGTCCACATGTTTCATAACACCAGGGAATGTAAGACTTAATTGTGCATTTACTACTGTTTTACATATTGTATATGTATTAATCAATTTGAGACTCCACCAAAGCTGTTAGAAGCATATAATTTTTCATAAGGTATGTTTTTTGGAATTTACCACAAGCTTCCTGGAAGGGTATCCATTCTGCCTCTAGAAACCTCCAATGTCTAGTACAATGGATAAAAAACCTGGTAGTTTGTTTTATATGTTCCATCACCCAGTAGGATTGTGTGAATTTATAAGCTACAAATAACTTTTGTGCTTGGGAATCATATCTTTACACTGAAATACATTTTGTTTTCTAAAAATATTCATTAAAAACCAATCTGAACTGAATTTTTTGGATAAGCTCTGCCTAGAGGTTTTTTTTTTCTTATTTACAAATTTATACCTTAATATTGTTATTGCTAATTTTTTTAGAACATCAAACATTGTATAGAGGTGATCACTTTGTTCCTCAATTCATGGGTGTTAGCATCTATGAAGTTATTGTTAAATTCATTGAACTTCAAAACTTTATTAATGCATTTCTTTATGTAACAAAGTGTAATTGGTCACATTGCTTTTAACACAACTAACTAAACTTTGAATCCAAAAAATGTCAGTTTTATAATATACACTCACTTTACAATTGTGATCTTGATTACAATCTCAACTCCTGGTCATGTTTAACTGGTAAAAGAGTTGTTTATCTACAAAAGAAAGTTATCGTGTGATATTGCATACCTGTAACATCCTTAGTGATGTAGTTTTTATTTTTTTAGATGACTGACTTCTTGTTTATAGCAATGATAGCACACATGATTGAATTCTCTCTTTCTACATGTATTTACATATATCCTTTCATTTATAATTATTTTTTTTATTTATTAACTTGTTTTCTAAATCTTTGAGAAGATACAGTTAATGAACTCAATCACATGTAGTGAACTTTTTTTTATCTAAATTCATAAACTTATTTTTCAACAAAAAAATGGTAAATGGCCCATGAAAATAACATCAAAAGTAAAGTAGTTTCAGGCAGTGGGACAGTTTTTCATTTTAGCTCAAAAATAAAAACATAGCATGAGGTTTGATTTTCCACTAATCCTGCAAACTTTATTATAAATAAAAGAAACATAGACTTCAATTCTTTAATTATGTTTGGATGGGGAAAATAATTTTGTGTTTCATTTCTTATGTCATTTAAAAGTACATTAATGGAATGAACATTGTAAATTAATTTATTTACAGTAATGTTATATATATCAATAGTACACCTTAGATATTTTCACATTTCCAACTACATCTTGTGTTAGTTTCCCCATCCCCTATTGAGACTCTTAAGATATATTATTTCATTAAAATCATGTGTCTAGTGTATCAAAAAAAAAGAAGCTGCTGGTGCCTTAACATAACAATGTCTTGGGACAACATGTGACCTATTTGTCCATCTTGGCTGTCCCACCCTCTAAACTAAACTAAAACTATTAATAAATATATTTTAACAAATCTTAAAGCCAGCTCTTATCATTCATATACTTATCAAGCTTTCTCTTAAAAGATTTGTAAGACAAGATTTTCCCTTAGTGAAACCATGTTGACTATCCAATAAAATTCTAAACTTTGTTAAATGGCTTTGCAAAGCATCTTTTATCAGACTTTTCAAAACTTTTCCTACAACTGATGTAAGACTAATGGGCCTAAAATTACTGGGACAATTTTTATCACCTCCCTTGAAAAAAGGAGTGACATTAGTTAACTTCCAATCCTCTGGTACCTGTTCACTATTCAAGGACTTACAGAAAATAGTAATAAGTAGCTCACATATCTAATCCTTAACTTCCTTCAAAATCCCAGGGGAAATATTATCTGGCCTAGTAGCCTTATCATACTTTAAACTTCCAAACTTTTTCTTAACAACCTCAGAATTAAAGTAGTCATCTTGTTTTCATTTATCAACTGTTCAAGATCTCCTAATCATCAGATATGAGCCTTCCTTTTCATACCTCATGGGTCCTACCCCCATCCTAACAATTTGTTTACCTTTAATGTATTTAAAGGAATCCTTACTATTAATTTTTACATTTTCAGCCAACCTTTTCTCATACATTCTTATTGTTACGTCTCCGTTCGTTAGTTAATTTTCCGTAACTTTGTTCCAACGAAACTTTAGCGACACAAGTCCTTTCTTAAATAAAACTGGTTTATTCTTTCTGAATATAACTTTGCGATACACTTAATTTCAACAGTTGTGCTATAACAAACGTCTCACGTGCTCAACTTCAACAATACTCAGTTCAATTACTCATTACCTCCGTCACTTCGTGGCCAGTCTTATATATACAAGACTACACTATATCTAGAAGAATCACGAGATTTAAGGAAAAGACGTGAATGTTCGAGAATGACGTGGCATGATACTAGTCACGTGACCTCGATGTCGTAACATTATTGATGTCCTGTTTCACCAATTTTCTTGATCTTCCAAATCTCGCCTCCCAGTAGCACAGCGGTATGTCCGCAGACTTACAACGCTAGAAACTGGGTTTCGATACCCGTGGTGGGCAGAGCACAGATAGCCCTTGTGTAGCTTTGGGCATAATTAAAAACAAACAAACAAACAAACTTCTAAATCTCCCATCATATCAGTCAATTTAAATTTCTTAAATTTGTGATGCTTTTCTTTAATTTTATTTCTTATACTCTTTGTGAACCAACCTGGTTTTTTTACTTGCAGCTACCATTTTCTTTCTATAAGGAGTATATTTACCTTGAATATTTCAAAATTTTCCACATCTGATCAGTGTCTCCAAATAACTCAGCTGCCCAATTCACAAGAGATAATTCTTGTCCTCTCCCTTTAGAGTTTGCTTTTTTGAAATTTGTAAACAAAGTATCATTATTCCTTATCTCCATATGCAACAAAACATTGAATCTAATAGAGCAATGATCACTTGCACTCAGATGTTCCCCAATTTCCACGCTCTCGATCATTTCTATATTTGAAGTTAACAGTAAATCTAAAATGGTATTGTTTCTAGTAGGTTCCTTGACTAATTGGTGAAGAAAGTCACCTTGAACAGTTTTCAAAAACCTTTCTCCTTCATGGCTTGACTCTAGCATTTCCCAATCTATATGCCTGAAATTAAAATCACCCATAATTATGACTTCATTAACAGCTGAAATCTTAATCTCATTATAAAGTTTCTCACTAATTTCATCAATATCATCTAGTGGTCTGTAACAAAGCTTTTTCCCTTTATATCCACTAATAGAACCCAGATGGATGCAATCTCCCTGTTATTATCTTTGATATCCTCAACTTCAACAGGATGTAACTCGCATATTACATATAAAGCCACTCCTCCCCTCTCTTTAGTTCTCTATCTCTATTAAATAACTTGTAACCTGTATTTCAAAGAAATTTCTGTCATCAAAATCATCTACATTTAATCATGTTTCAGTTATTCCTATTATATCAAAATCCCCTATTCCTATCAGTACTCTAAAGTCATCTATTTTATTTCTTATACTTCTAGCATTACAACAGTAAACATTAAGCCTATCGTTATAACTACTTTTATACTCATTTCCTATGCTAAATATTCCTCTGCCTCTTACTCTTTTTGCATTTAGTTTATCCTTGCCCTCACCACAGTCTATTCTTAATTTAAAACTTCTCTTACAGCTGAGGTAATAGTCCTAGCAAATAAGCCAGTCCCTATCCTATTTAAATCCAAACCATCCATTCCAGTGTTACCAAAATGCACTGGCTTTTTTATATATTAACCTAACTGATTTTTGCCAATAATTATTTTATGAATATGCCACAAATTCATTTCATGAATGATCTTAATTTTGATTGACTCACAAAGGAATTTACTGACACTTGACTGCACTTGGTCAAGCTTGATTTTGCAAAATTGATTTATTTCAGTTGGCCATAAAATATGAGGTAAGGGTATACTATGGGGTGGGGGTGGTAGTACTTGCTCTGTCATTTTTGTCAGGCTATACGCTAATCCAAATATGCAATCCATATGATGGTAACACATTTCAATTGGGAGTTAGGACCAGGAGATACAGGGTTTTTAAGTAACCACACTATTTTATAAGCAATGATTATACATGTGAATTGAGTATCTTTTTTTATTTGATTCTCAAAGTAAATTATGCAACCTTCGTTGTCTGTTTGAGGTTGGAGACCTTGTTCTTGATCTTCTGATCTGTTGGAAGCCTACTACTACTATCATTACTGTTCTAGTGTGCAACAGATTATATTTGAGTGCCACCACATCATTTTTGAGCTTGATAGATGGCTTTTCCTCATCATGGGCTGTCAATAGTCCATCATGATTAAACCCACAGTGGCTGCATAGGTTGCAAGTCAAACATCTCAGAACTTTGCACATGCAGATAACTGAGGAAATAATGGTGACCTAATGATGACATGCAGAACAGTAGCAAAGTTCCAGTCATGGGCAGTGCATGCTATCTGCTGAAGATCTGTTGGGCTTTGGTCTAAAGACCCATCTGGTTAAACAACAAAAAGTACTGTCATTAACTATGGAATTTCTGATGATAATGTAGCCAGCCATAACTCAGTCAATTTTTTTTTCCCATTTTGAAACTAATCATCATCTCTCATTGTATGCTACATCCTATGTAAGTTTCACCAAAATCAGATTACTCCCAGATTTTTTATGATAAAACACAACATGAACGTAATAACGGTAAGCATTTATTAGACGTTTTGGAATCGTCATAATTCCATCATCAGTAATCTAGGGTTACAAAACAAACAAACAGTATTTGTAATTCCAAACTGAAATATATATATATATACGTAAGAAATAAACAAATCGATTATACAAAGCTTAAACGTCAAACCTGTTCTCTACAGATGACACTTTCCTTATTTTCCACCATATTGATCATATCCAACACTTTCTTGACTATCTCAAATCACAACACCCCTCTATACACTTCACTCATGAAATTGAGACTAATAACTCTATTCCCTTTCTGGATGTTTTGTTAACCATGATGCTAATGGCTTTTCAACTTCTGTCTATTTTCCACCATATTGATCATATCCAACACTTTCTTTACTATCTCAAATCACAACACCCCTCTATACACTTCACTCATGAAATTGAGACTAATAACTCTATTCCATTTCTGGATGTTTTGTTAACCATGATGCTAATGGCTTTTCAACTTCTGTCTATCGTACAAACACATTTACTGGCCTTTTCTCTCAGTTTGACACTTTTATACCCTTCTCTTTCAAATGCAATTTTTTTCTCTGTCTACTAAATAGAGCCTACAAACTTACCTCATCCTATTTAGCCCTTCACAAAGAAATTACTTCCGTACCAAACATTCTCTTTCAGAATGACTACCTTATACATTTCTTGGAGAAAATAACGTCCTAATTCCTAAGTAATTTGTTTGTCAAACCACCTAAGATACCCAGTGTACCCAAACTTCCCTTATAGATGTGTTTACCATATCTTAGGAGACAGAGTTCCCTTATCACGAAACAGTTATGTAACACTTACTATCCCCAAATTGACCTGAAAGTCATTATGAAACCCATTAGACTAAAAAATTCTTTCCACTACAAAGATAGGTTGCTGACTACCCATTGTTCACATCTCATCTACTTATACATGTGCGGAGACTGTAAGGCCTCCTATATTGGTGAAGCCAAATGTCACTTTAAAGTACGAGCATGTGAACATATGGGCATATCTATAAAAACTGGAAGAAAGGTTACAACCCCTCCCAACTCCACTATCTATCAACACAATACAGAAACAGGACATGCAATTTCTCTCTCAAACTTCAAAATTCTTTCAACAGCCAAACATGATATTGAACTTCTTATGAAAGAAACATTATACATAAAAACTTTTCTCCCATCCCTAAATAATACACAGTCTTCACTGGATTTAAACTTGTGCATCAGTTTTCATTTTCTCATGTTATATTTGTATATTCGATTTGTTTATATCTTATGTAAATATTTCTGTTGTAATTACAAATATTGTTTGTTTATTTTGCCTGGCATGGCCAAGTGGTTAGGGTGCTCGACTCGCAATTATGAGTGTGAACATATGCTTTTTTTTTATCATGGTGATGTGATGTATGTTCAGCAGCCAATCATGTACAAGTTGACTTGCTGTCTTATTGGCAAGTTTAAATAATATGTTCAATAAATATTATTTTGTTTTGGTTACACACTTGAGGAGTTTTTAGCTCCAGCCGAAGCACAGTTCTTGAGATTTTATCCCTTGTTATTAAACTGAAGTAGAGAAAATTTTAAGTATATTTAAGGGGAATGTAAATTATAAAGAATTTATTTGTGCTTTGTTCAGTAACAAATGGTCATGAGTAGAATTTATTTTAATAGTTTCTTTCATAGTTCTTCATTTTTCTTTATAACTATTTTTTGTAACTCAGGTGTTACTGTTATGTCTAGAACATTTTACAACTGTTACTGTGTTATTTATAAAATATAATAAAACATAAGTTATTTAATTTTGGTGGAGTTTATATTCTGTTAAAATCAGTAAATTAAGTCCTTGAAAATGACAGAATGATCTTTAAATTTTTTTTCCATTAGTGTATGCAAATCATATATGTCCTTTTTAACTTAATTTCTATAAAATCCTTTTTCTTTCTGGTGTACATGTTTCACATGAGGCTATTCGTGTTATGCTTTAAATACTCCAGTAACAAATTTGAAAACAAAATTTATGTTGGGTTCTAGATCCATTTGTGAACAGCAGTTCATATTCTTATGATGATAACGATGATGATGAGGAGGAAGATGATAGTGATTCTGATGAGGAGGAGGATGAAGAAGAAGAGGAAGAGCAGGAGAAAGAATAAAGCTTTTATTTAATGAGCTTGAAATTTTATCCACTAGACAGGTTGTGTGTGTTCTAATGTATACAGTAATGGTTTTGTAAAACAAGAATTAAATGCTTAAAGCTTTTTTTTTTCATTAACTGCAGCCTGTTCTTAAACACATTTAAAGAAATACACAGTGAATAATCTTTATTTATACACTGAGCTGATTTTACTTTAAAACCTTCCAGATCTTTTTGCTAGAGAGCCTTTTATATGAGATTACCTAGTTTTTTTTTGACTAAATTAAATATGCACAAGTTAGGGGTGGGAACTGTTACCCAGACTGAATTGCATTAAAGTTAGTGATCTATTTTTGTAAGTTTCTAATGGTGTGTTAAGTCTCTTGGTGCCATGAACACACACACATGTTCCTCTCTAGAGCACTGCTATAAATAAATTCTATTCTGCTTTAAATTACCTAAAGTAGTAGAATGAATCATTTTGTTTTTAATTATGTATCTTAAAATAAACTTGCCTCTGCCAGAGTTGGTTATCTACAAAAAATATTAATATGTATGATACTGCATTCCTTTTAGACAGTTTTTTTAGCTGATTGATTTGTTGTTTATATCAGTGATAATGTAAAAGATTAAACTCTGTTTTTCTACATATATATATATGTGTGTGTACAAATACAATCATCCTATTCATGTATAATTAACTTATGTATTAACCTGTTTTCTACATTTTCAAAACCATAAAGTTAATGAACTCAGCCACTTCTAGCAAACTCTGTAGAGACATTTTCCTTATTTTTTATTTAAATCTTATAAGTTTAAAACATGAGAAATTATTCACTGGTGTTTTATCTCTTCAAAGTTCCAATAATTGGGATAAACTTTCTTACAAATAACCCTGATCACTCAGTAAAGAAACAACAGCTGGTATGAATTTTATATTTGTCAGAATGGGTTTTTGACTGACCTTATTATGTTTTTAAAGAAGATATTTTGTTATTTCAAGGTGGATATTTTCCCAGTGCTTGAATTTTATCTTGAACAAATAATTTTTATTATTCTAACTTTTCCATAATCTACACTTGTTATTGAGTGCTCTTAGAACTTGATAATTAAAAAATAATTACCTTAAACAATTTTACAAACAAGCATACAATGACGACAAAAAACTAAATCAGATCTTCATGTAGAACTGTTTGGTCTTAGCCAATACAAGACTTTTGAAGCTCACAATGTATGAGGAGAATGATTTAAAAACAAATACACAGATGCTGCATTAGCAGATTTCTCTGGAATGAAAAAAGCTTTGCTATATTATATCTATACTATTACCAAAAGCATTGGTACAGCAAGCTTTGAGAAGTGGTTATTTTGTTTTGGAATTGAGGTTAATTACAGTGTGACCTACTACCTATGATAGTACACATCTAGTTAAATAGATCAATACTTGTTCTAAACGTTTCTGTTGTTAAATGTTATGGTATGTATTAAGTGTCAAGATTGTTTATGAACAAACATCCTGTAAATATGAGATTTCTTATGTTAAGTATCAATGGCATATCCTTATAAATAGTAAGTATGAATTCCTTTTGTTCCTAGTTCACTACTATTAAAAAGTGAAAGTATCTGTAATTGCTATTTAATCTCATCTCATCATCAATGAGTATTTGTGCTGTAATTTTAGTATATAATTTTACCTATGCAGTGCCTTAGACTACCTGGCATTTCAAAAGAAAAACAAATTAGAGACAGTTTGGAGATTCAGTAGTGGAGTCCAAGCATTGCTTTCCTTGAAAGTGTATAGTTAACTCAACCATGTGAATAGCATTGTAATACATATCTTACTTTCCTGTAATATATATATATTATATATCAAAAAGATTTTTAAATTTCTTTCAGTTCACTAAATTTGGTTAAGATTAGGGTTGCACGGGTAGTAAAATTTGGCCGAATACCAGGTCTGGGTGCAGGGACCAGGTGTCAACAGCGAATGGGTTATCCCCTCGCCCCCCCCCCCAAAAAAAAACACCAAACAAACACGACAACATACACAAAAATTAGAAATAAAAACAAAATTGACATTTATTACATTTAACTGAATAATCTCCAACAGAACATTCAAGTTTTATTTTCAGCTTTCAATGCCTAGCCCCGACTTCTCAAACCTTAACCCCTATTGTTCTTAAAACCCTCACCTTCCCTATTGTGGGCAGTCTTTGTTTATTTAACTAAACCAATTATTGATTGTAATTTTCAGTACCGCATTAGTTGCCACAAAGATTAAGGCTTAGATGCCATTTTCAATTACCCAGATTCAGCTGCACTGCTTAAGCTTCTGTGAGGGAGGGGGGGATTCCTTGCAGTTGTCACATTGAACAGGGATACTTCCACATTTTAGTGCCTGTTTCATGTTGCAGAGGGAATGTGCTTTATGCTTGCAAGTTTTGGTGCTTTTCTAGATAGATTCATTCTGACTTTTGAGGAGAGCAGACTTGTTTCTGTCCTGAGGGAGCCAAGACTAGCTGGTGAAGTTTGACCATATCTTGATCTTTTATCTGTTTCTTCTGTTGATTGTGTGAGTTAACTTTATTTGATCTAATCTTTGAATACAGTTTATTGTGCACATATTTTCATACATCATTACAATTGCAACACAACAGTGCACCTTAATACATTCCAACATAGTTTTATGTCATGTTGCTCAGCAACAAAAGTATAACCTAATATTGTTGTTAGTCTATCTACTGAAAGTATAAAATGAAATGTATAGACAACAAAACTGAAAACATATTTGTTGATTTCTTAATTTAGAGTCTCCATTGATTAAAGAGCTTTGTTTTTTTATCAAAAACATTAGTGATATAACAGAAAAAACAGCTTAATTCAGAAATGATTTAAGTTTAAAATTGAATCAATATGTTTACTTTCATACTAAATTTTATGCACTTGGCTCTGGGCTAGGTGATCCCACACTAACTACATCTTTACTTTTAAGCCTATTAGGCCAACACTCACTACACTTATAAGGTTTCACAGCCCCCTTGCTACCCCCCCCCCCCCAATCACTAAAATCATAATGTGCTGTTGCTCTAACAAACCCCTTCTATTACACTAACCATGCAGGTATTTGCTCTACAAACACCATATAGTTTAACATTTGGTACTTGTATTTACTTAGCCTCAGGCCTCACTTAGTTCTAGTAGTAGTAGTTGAATATGAGGATTGTTATTGAACATACATATTTGTGTTAAGTATCATAAAAAATATAACTCACTTGTTGGAAATCTTTTCTTTTTTCATCAGGGGGGGGGGGGTCTGTCAAATTCTTATGTATGCCCCATAAGAAAAAAATATATATCAATTTTTCTGTTACTGCAGAAGTGCATGAATAAATTTATTTTGATTGTAACTATAATAATTTTATGTTTTCAGATAAAAAAAAAGGATTTAACATACATTAATTTCTGTGTTTTTCACTTTGGTTAAGCTTAGCTTTTGTTTATGAGTGGTCTAGCATAAGGCCTGTTTCATGGGATACAGTATTTGATTTTTATCTCTGCATTTTCAAAATAGTACATTTTTGATCTACCTTAAGAATTATTTTAAACAAAAATTCCAAATTATGTTTCTAATTGTTCACACTTTCAACATAAATTTCTGCCTCATTTTTTGGGTGCTTAAATTTAAGCAATCAGATCTAAAGAAATTTTATGTTATTGTTATAACCACATGTTACATGTGAATTATCAAAAGTTACCTACTTACTAACACGTAAGAAGTGTTCAGTACATTTTACTTTGTTGACTTTGTAAACTTTATGTGTTTCTGATAGATATTTAGATATTGTCATTTTAATAATACATAAATTAGTCTTAGCTGTACCATTTATGTTTTGTCTAACTAGTGTAGATCAGGAGAACCTAGGATGTAGAATCTGTTGGACAGAGTTCACAGTGTCTTGTAAATCTCAGTCAAACTGTAGATAGACTGAACATTTCAAAATATACAGAGGATTGAGTACATTATATTAAAATAAGTTTGAATATGGTAATCCGCAAGCCTATTAACAACCACAGCCAATATAAAGTTGCTCTGGAACGTCATCTATCAGAAACACATTTTGACATTATTTGTCATTTTTTAGATATTGTGGTGCCATCAAAAATTGATTACTTTTGGTATGCAACAGCCCTTTCTGATGTAAAATATTGATACATTAAGGTTATAACAATGTGTTCATATTGGGATTTAAAATTTTCAAGAGGGTATAGCCCTTGAACTTAATGGCTTTGAAAAACAAATGAATGTGGATCAACTTAGGGAAAGATTATCATCCATAAAGAGGCCAACAACAAGCCCAAGTTATACTTCAGCCATGGTAAGCAAAGCATGGTGTTTTTTAACGGGTGATAATCCATGAACACAAAGGTCAGCAGCATAAGTCATCCATGTAACAGTACACAATAAAATCAAGAAAAATCTCCATCTGGTAAAGTGGCCCAAGTCACATGTAAGGAATATTCTGTCACAACATATCTGTTGAATTGAGTAATGAAATGGATGTTCTTGCCATCCCATACAAATATAATGGTTGATTCAATGAATGCAGTGCCTAAAAATCTATGTAATCATACCTCTGAAATGGGTGCTGGGAAACTCATTGTCCTTGTAAAGTAGATCAAATATAGAAAGCAAGCAGGAAGAAATGGTGTGCTTTGAACATGATGCTCATGTGACAGCCTTTTGCAGTGGAAGCTACACTGCAGGGTTATTGTTAAGATGCACGGATGTCATATAGAGCAGGACTGAACATAGCGACATGGTCTGTAATGATGTGGTGAGGTTCCAAAATTGTTTTAGTATAATTTTCATAATCTATGTAAAACATACAGTATCAATTAAGATTAGGCATTATGACCCAGTTGGCCTGATGAGACAAAATTTTTATTGAAAATATTTATAAGTGACACCTCACAACTATCAAAATATGATTGAAAAGCTATTAATCATTATTGATGTATTAAAATGTGAATCAGACCAGAAAAACATGCTAGGTTATTAATAGACCTGATCTATGACAGAGACAGTACAAAATAAATTTTTAACACAACTAGAGAAGTTTAAGAAATTTTAGTTTCAATTATTCAATTGTATGAGCATATTCTCATTCATGTAAATGTTTTATACATTGATTGAGAAATACTGATACATTTTGAAAAAGTTTTGCTTATAAAAGTTACATGTAAAATATTTGTTTCTATCCCACGTTTGAAGATTTTCAGCAGTTTTAGGATTTACACAATGAATTTGGTTTATATCCTTATAAATTTTATTTTTAAGCCTGTATTATTTTTTCATTATTAGTAAAATTGCTCTTGTTTTTTTCTTACAGGTCTGTTATTGCTTGGATCATGTAAGAAGAAAAGGCTTCAAATACGAAAAAAATCAGCCAATACCTTGTCCAAAATGTGGTTATGAAACACAAGAAACAAAAGAACTAAGCATGTCAGGTAGAGAGATACCTGCTGAAACAAAGATTTGTTTTAAACCATGATTTTCTTTTTGATGTACATCAAGTTTCTTGGATATCTTAATGTCTATAATTTTATTGGAAAAAGGATAAACAACTGTGCAGTTTTAAAAAATGGTGATACTACAAAAAAAGAACAAAACAATTGTCATTGATTAATGTCAGCTTGAAAAAATCGAGTATTTTCCTAACAAAATCTATTTTTAAGACCAAATAAATGTTGTTGTTTTTTTTTTCTAAAGAGGAAGAAACAAGTTAAAGATAGTAGATTAGATTTCCAAGCAGGTAATTGTATGAAAAATCATACAAATTAATTTCTGAAAATAGAAATACTGAAATAAAGTATTCAGAAAAACATAATAAAAAAAAACTTCTTAGAAAACAACATCTATACAAATAAAAGATAAGTGTTATGAATAAGAACTTCTAAATAGAAAGCTTAAAATAAATCATAGCTAAATACCTGAAATAGATAGTTGGTAGCAAAATTATGTAATATCTAAAAAGAACTGTTTTGGCATATTTTTTAGGTGCTAAAATTGAATGATGTATCATAGAAAACATTATTGTTGCAGAAATATAACCACAAGTACTTGGAGACAGTTGCTCCAAATAAAGCACTAGAAAACCATATTTTGAAACATTTTAAAATAAAACAGAAAATCTGAAAACCAAACTGGACCCAAAAAACATAGATTGTACTTAAGGGCTCAAAATCAAAAGATATAAGAAAAAATATTTTAAATGATTATAATTTGGTGCTGGAAATATTTACAGAAAAAAGCTATTTTTTTTTGCATAAAATAGAACAATAAAGAGTAATATTCAAAAATAATAATTGTCTGACATAAAACTACTAGAAATCAACATAAAGCTTATCATATTTGCAGAATAAATCAATAAGTATTCAATTTTTGCCAATCTTTATAAAAGATAAATGCAATTGACTTATTTTTTTAAGTTTACAATTAAGAAAAATATTTTTGATTTCAGAACTGTTGCAAACATTTGCAAATCATAATGAAACTTTTGTTACTTACAGCAAATCCCCAAAAAAAACTATTTTTCATTGTCTGTTAACAAATATCTCTACCTGAAATTCTGTTTGATTTCTTTGTTTTAAGCACGAAAACATGAATATGGTCGACAAGGTGGTGGAGAAAGATTGATGTATGATGATGGAGAAGAACTTGACGGAGCTTACAGTTTTTCTGGTAAATTGTAGTGTTGTTTTTATTTATTTCATTTTATGAATTTAAGTAATATGCAATTTAATAAAGCATATAGGAAAATATTTACTCTTCTTCTTTACTAATGGAAACTTGGTGAGTCAGTGATAAGTTTGTGGTCTTACAACATTAAAATATGGGGTTTGATTTCCTACTGTGACCAGAGCACAGATAAACCAATTGTGTAGCTTTGTGTTAAACAACAAAAAACTAATGGAATGTGATGAATAAATGAATCACACGATTTATCAAATAACCTACCACTTTTATATGAGAAAATTGAAATGTTTTGATAAATATTTGTTGTGTTTTTCATAAAAACTTTATTAATTAGTTTATCTTTGCCCATTGTCATAATATGCAAGATGAAAAATTGTAAACATTTTTTTTTGGGGGGGGCATCATGTTGACATTTTCATGTGTCTCAGTAATTTTTGAATTCTATATCACAAAGGGTTTGCACAGGTCTTGGAAGTTCTGGAGAGTTGTGGGATTTCATAAACAAATGTTTCAGTACTGGAAATCTTGGAAAATCAATGGATTCCATCTTCAGCATAAACATTTCTATAATAATTAACAAAGGAAAGAGAGAGAGAAATGCAAATCTAAATGGTAATAATGTAATAAAATGAATGATGTAACATAACTGCTGTGTATGAAATAGTCATATATTTGTCTGTCATCTTATACATGAGTGGGTAATCTATTCGTTATATAGTGATCAGTCTAGACCGGAACATTTTGGTTGTTATTTTCAGGACAATTCAGACTGTGAATATAGTATTTTAACGTATCTTATGGACGAAATTCTGGTAAGTGTTTCTTGGGGTGTTGTAAAGTCCAAAATCTGCTGTATCTAACCTACATAAAAGACAATGTGTGTCACATTGTGTCACGCTTGATTTTTCAAAGTAGGAGTCATAAAAGCCAAAATGCATTTATCCAGATAGAATAGTTCGATTACTGTCTTAACTGCATGGTTAGTGTGATAAAAGGGGTTT
>NW_013666233.1:355136-357523 GCF_000517525.1 Limulus polyphemus
CATCCAGTAGGTTAGCTCCCACTGGGGGACGGGTTTACAACGTTAAGATCAGGGGTTCGATTCCCTTCGACAGATAGCCCAATGTGAATTTGTTATAAGAAACACACACACACACCAAGTGGCTCAGTGGTAAGTCTCTGGACTTGCGACGCTGAAAATCTGGTTTCGACACCGGTAGTGGGCACAGCATAAAATAGCCCATTGTGAAGACTTGTGTGAAGATTGAGGGTTGCGGGTTCGAACCCTCCCACCAAATATGCTCGCCCCTTTCAGCCGTGTAGGCGTTATAATGTGACAGTCAATCTCACTATTCTTTAGTAAAAGAGTAGCCCAAGAGTTGGCGGTGAGTGGTGATGACTAGCTGCCTTTCCTCTAGTTCCTTTCCTTAAATTAGGAACGGCTAGCGCATATAGCTCTCGTGTAGCTTTGCGCGAAACTCAAAATAAACAAAAAGAAAAAACAATCTAATCTGCTGATGTCTTTAAGGAACTCTAGGATAGGACTACGTCTCTGTTGGTAGTGGCCGGGATTTGGGTCTTCTTGATAAGAGTTTGGTACGTTATCCACTTGACAACACTTAGGATAAACACACACACTCACACATATAAATATATATATGCATAATTATCTACAAGTCAGAGGCGTCACTAGACACTGGCACACGGCGGATCCCGTGCTCCGATTCTATTTGACAGTACCACGAATCCCTAGTTAATATCTTAAAAAAAATCAGAATAGAAAACCATTATTTCGGAGGGGGGCTATGGGCCCGAACCGCGATTATTTTAAGTACCTAGCGATGCCTCTGTCACTAATTACTAGATGTAGTTCCGCAGGGTTCCCGAAAGTGTTCTGTTTCAAGAGTAAATAAAACCAAAATTAAATGTAACAAATATTTTTATTTCTTGTTTTTCAAGTTCATATGTAATGCTGTGTTGTAGCCTACAGAATGCATAATTCTTCTCACGATTCATGGCATGCGGACGTTTTACTGACGTCACGACAGTACAAATTGCAACGTTAAGCGTCCCTTATGTGACGTCATTTTAGTGTCTACTGACTGACTGACAACACACTGCTGTATGTTGATGCAAGTGGTTAAAGCAGGTGACGGTGATCGCATAGACTAATAACAATAACAACGATTGATATCCCTTACCGTAAGTACTTCATAGGCTGTCTTTATGCAATATGGTTGATCCACACTCCGAAGTGCGTTCTGCGCCACGCTAGTGCATTGCAAATTGGCTTGCAGTCGGCTGCAAAAAAAAAAATCAAATTTTCTATGGCCGTTTTCGAAAACAAAACAATTTCATTAAAATACGTTATAATAATGGTTTAAGTGTGATGACCAAATGAAAATACGATAAGGAGCCATTTTATTTATCACTATCTGCTTTTCAGATGTTTGTGTGTGCGTGGTATCATTCTCTCTTTGCTATGAGTGCCGCGATTAATGGCGTGCCACATTATTTTCTTATAGTTTCAGGTTTATCTTGGAGGGAAAAAGTTCAGTAAACGTTGATCTACAGGCTTACTTTTAAGTGATTGGTCGGCCCACAAATGTACTGTTGTGCGGTTGTCTGAGATAAATGATTGTCTGTTGGTCGATACGTTAAGGTTAACATTCAAACAGCACGGTTACAGCGTTAAACTGAATGTCTGATCTACACGAAGACTGTTCTCTGACTGATATGTAACTTAGTCAGTTTTTTTTGTTTGTTTTTAGGACAAAGCAACATTGGGCTATCAGAAAATATGACAACATAAACTGGTTTTATATATTAACAAACAGCTTTAAAATCGCAAATTCACTACGTAAAAAAACAGTGTCTATGCCACTTTATTTTTTGCGAAATCATCTCTAGGTTCGTATTGTAGTATTCGAATAATAATATTTAATCTATTACAGCTTTTTTGTCCATTGAGTCACAATATAAAGAGTTTGTAACAATATTTTACATTGATGCGATCGTAGTTACAATGTCTAACTTGATTCACGTTATTGATCGACTTTTAGCTTTGATATCAAAGTCACACGAAAGAGTTAAATTAGTTCTGTAAATACTCACTGAAATGGCGGTACTAAATAAATATTGTATCTCGAATTTAGCTGATGGACAAAGTGACATATTAAAATACTTAGTATTAAAGCTTAAAAATAAGTTCTGAGTACAAAAAGTGTATTATAATTCGATAAACTTTTTATCTATTAGGTCGTCAAGAAATTAATGTCGCGTTTTGAAACACTTTCATTAACACCCCCCCCCCCACTTCCCAAATAGTTAAACGAACCGCCTAAACGTCACGTTAGTGTAACCTATATAATGTACAAAGTTTAGTGTACTTTAATTGCTTATAGTGATGGCACACGACGAAACACACAT
>NW_013666233.1:358110-369230 GCF_000517525.1 Limulus polyphemus
CTTTAGCCACAAAGAGTATCAAAGAGGTTTATGGAAATGTTTTGAACGTTCCTAAGTGTTAACGATGGTTTAGCAAATTTCGTTCAGGTGACTTTAGCCTTAAAAACTGTGATGGCAGGGGCCGACATGTTGGAATTGTTATTGATGCTCTGAAGACGCGTGTTGAAATGGCCCTGAAATTGCATGTCTTTCATGAAACAATACGTAAACATCTAAGGAATATGGAAAACTCCATAAAGAAGGTGTTTGAGTGCCTCACAAACTTTCCGATGATCATCGTTTCCAACGTGTAAATATTGCTTCGTCTCTTCTCACGCGTAATGCACGTGAACCATTTTTGGACAGAATTGTCACCGGTAGTGAAAAATGGATTATCTATGCGAATATTAAACGCCAAAAACAATGGTTCAGTACTAGACAAAAACCACTTTCGACCCCAAAATCTGGACTCCATCCACAGAAAGTGATGCTTTGCATTTGGTGGAACGTCAACGGAGTAATTCATTTCGAACTCCAGCTACCACAGTGAACTGTCAATGTAGAGATCTATAGTCAGCAACTGGAACGTTTAAATCAAGCCCTTCATTAGAAACGCCCTTCACTCGTCAATCGGAAAGGTGTTCTTCTTCTCCAAGACAATGCACGTCCACATGTGGCACGTTTGACGCAACACAAGATTATGAAGTTGGGAAGTTTCCCCCACCCACCATATTCTCCAGATATGGCACCATCAGATTACCGTCTTTCTCGATCGCTGCAACATCATCTTAATGGGAAAATATATGCAAATGTGGAAGGTGTTAAAAAGGACATCGATATGTTTTTTGCTTCAGAGCCAAGTGATTTCTTTAATCAGGGCATTAACAACCTGATTGTAAGATGGAAAAGCATCATTGATAAGAATGGAAACAATTTCATTTAATAAATGTTTTTTTTTTTTTATACATAAGTTGTTCGGGTTTTTTCAATCTAAAAAAAAAAGCAACATTAATTTGTTGACCTAATAATTTTATAGGACATTTCTTCTATAGTTCAATGTCATTCTGATGAAAAAATAAAAACAAACATTACAAAACTTAAGGGTGTGTGTGTGTGTGTATATATATATATACACACACACACACATAATTTTTAACAAAACTTGTGTTATTTGTACCTAAATAACCTATGTTTGTTTGTTTGTACAAAATGGGCTATCTGTGCTCTGCCCACCTCGAGTATCGAAACCCGGTTTCTAGCATTGTAAGTCCGTAGACATACCGCTGTGCCACTTAGGTGACTGGTAACCAGTGAAATAGTTGTTTTAGAAAAATGTTTTTCAACAGTAGGAAAGAGTAAGTGCTCTATTTTTATTATTTAAGTTTTCACTAAATTTACAGTGCATTTTCACGAGTTTTTTAAAGTTCGAATTTGAAATTTCACTAAAGTAAATTGGATAATTAATTATCGCTTTAAAGAAGTTAATGAATTTTAAGTGTTCAGTTTTATAATTTTAATAACTGAATTAAACATAGAAGGTTATGAAATATACTCGAGAGTAAAACAACAACAACAATGAAGTATTACACTTGTTTTAGAATAAAGCTTTGTATGTGTACATATTTTTGAAATGAAATTCGTATTAATTGTACTACAGTGGTTTTAAATTTGGCCCTGTAATCAACATTACTGTCATTATATTGTTGAAGAAAATCAAATTAGATAAACAGTTGGCAACTTCTGTTCAAAATGTGCAGCATTTTCTACAGTGTGATCACTATGGGTTGATCGTTTTCTCAGACTTTGGTTAAGGCCACGTAAATTATGTATACAATGTGACAATGAACAGATTATCTTATGATATCTAAATACTTATCCAAAATCTGAGTAATAACATTAATCATAAATGTTTTAAAAATTGTAGGTTCCGTAATCACTCAACCAAACGTAATAGTTACAACACCAATCAACACGAGACACTTGCAAATACGGAACAGTCAGATAACAGAGCGGTACACCTCGAATGGTGACTAACACTTGATTTCATAAGACAAAAACAACTGTTCTATCTGTTTTTTTTATAGATAATATTTATAGCCTGCCATTTTCTAGATGTAGAACTTTGTCACTGAGTAAAAAAATTCAATGAGAACTTAATAACTTAGAGAATCATTACAAGACAAAACAAATGATTAATAAAAATGACCAGAAAGATGTGTTGATAAAAGCAAAATTGGTACGGAGCTTCCTATGTCCATATATATTGCAATAGGCTAGTTATTTTTAAAATGCTATGTCTTATAAGCTTCATTTGAAATCACTCGCTATCAATATAGTTATCAGTAAAGCTAAATGTCATGATTATTCAAAACAGTTTTTAGTATTATGATAGATTACAGAGCATCGAATTAAAGCCGTACCAGAAAAGGTTTATAGTCAGAAACATACACAAGTTGTGGTTGATTTTTTTTCTGTTGCCAACAGTTCCCGAGACTAATGAGTTTGGGCAAAGTTACTGTGATACTACTTTACTCAGTAGTCACATCACAGTCTTACACAATAGTAACAATACAGCCTCATAGCTTTTCCAGTAGTCACATCACAGATTTACTCAGTAGTAACATCACAGTAGTCACATCATTGCATCACAGCTTTACTCAGTAGTTACATCTGTGTTGTCAATGAATTTTCAGGTGATAAGTAGGTTAACACTAGTATTAAGGTACGACTTTATTTGTGAGTAGTGAATGCCTGTTCACATTTCGTTTTGTGAATCAGAACTTCTGAAGTGAACAGACGGTGTCAGGAAATTAATCGAAAACTGATGGTGGTATGAAGATAAACTAAGAAATTTCCTTTATTCAAGGCTTTTGTGCTACTTAAATATCCTTCTTCACAAGTGTAATCTTTCAAGACGCAGACATCAATAATATAGATTACCATCCTTAATTATTTACATACATATGTATAACTCAACAGTTATGTAACTTTAAAATCTAAAGAAAAGAGAGCCGAAAATATGACCACTTACATGCCTTTTATAATTTTCTAATTATCAATAAATATGCCAAAGAGCAATGTCACAAACACATTTAGGACATACAAATAACACTAGATTAGAAAATTCAGTGAGGTAGAGGTAGAATGGTCATTGTACGAGAAATACACAATTATAATTCACACAATAGTGTTCATTCACTCCATTCGTAAGTCTAAAGTGAAAAACATCTAGAACTCAAAAACTAGTACCAGATATGAAGCTCAAAGCTTCTTGTTTTTCAACCAGTTGTGTGAAGATGATTTGTGTTTAACACTACCATTTACAGTCCTCAAACAGTTGTGTGAATATATTTTGTATTTAAAACTATCGTTCACAGTCTTTAATCAGTTGTGTGAAGATATTTTGTATTTGAAACTACCATTCACAGTCCTCAAACAGCTGTGTGAATATATTTTGTATTTAGAACTATCGTTCACAGTCTTTAATCAGTTGTGTGAAGATATTTTGTATTTGAAACTACCATTCACAGTTCTCAAACAGCTGTATGAATATATTTTGTATTTAAAACTATCGTTCACAGTCTTTAATCAGTTGCGTGAAGATATTTTGTATTTGAAACTACCATTCACAGTCTTTAATCAGTTGTGTGAAGATATTTTGTATTTGAAACTACCATTCACAGTCTTCAACCAGTTGTGTGAAGATATTTTGTATTTGAAACTACCATTCACAGTCTTCAACCAGTTGTGTGAAGATATTTTGTATTTGAAACTACCATTCACAGTCTTCAACCAGTTGTGTGAAGATATTTTCTTTCATCAAAAAGATAAAAAACATCAATGAAATATTAAATGAGAGTATAATTGGGTCATTAAAAAGAGATAACTGGTGCAATAAATAAAACTTGTTTCCTGAAGTTTGCATTCCAGCCCCATCATGGACATACACACCTGAATAAAGTGTACAATGCAGTCTTAAATGCTTAAGTAAAAAAAGCAATAACAACAACAAATAAAAACAGTGAGAGAAATACAGTGTTGATATGATTCTTTTAAAAATAACATAACAAGTATCATTGTATTATGCTGTATCTATATTTTTTAAACTAATAGACATTCTACAATTATTGAAATTAATAAGTATATTTGTTACTAAGATATTGAACTTTAAATGGTAAGATGCGACCACAGTTCACCAATAACTGTAAATTGTCTTAAAATATATATTCTATGTAAGTTGATATAAAGGCATTTAGTGAATATAGATAATTTGAGTTTTACAAAATTGTCATAAAAAAGGGATGTCAAGCAGAAAGAAAAAAGACAAAAGAGACCAGCTAAGATTTCAGAAAAAAGTGAAAACCGTATGTTATATATATATATAGAAATATGGCATGGCCAGGTGGTTAGGGCGCTCGACTCGTAATCTGAGGGTCGCGTGTTCGAATCTCCATCAGCGAACATACTTGCCCTTTCAGCTGTGAGAGCGTTATAATATGACGGTCAATACCGCTGTTCGTTGGTAAAAGAGTAACTCAAGAGTTGGCGGTGGGTGGTGTTGAATAGCTGCCTTCCCTCTAGTTTATCACTTCTAAATTAGGGACAGTTAACAAAGATAGCCCTCTTGTAGCTTTGCGCGAAATTCAAATCCAACCAAATATACATAAAATATGTACATATATACACAGATCTATATCTACATCATTATTGAGCATTAGTAAAAGTGTTTTATTCGTATTAGAAATCATATACACACTTAGAATAAGGTGAATACTAACAGCTAACACATGCCAAACTCAGTATTCAGATAAACCGTTTCTTCGTTGTAAGCTTCTCAAAAAGGAAATATCAAAGTCATATTCTGGATTTATTATGAAAAGGTTGTTTGTAGTAGTACCTTTCTCAGAAATTCTTGGTTTTTACCTAAATTTTGAATGAATATCTTTGTCCAAATGAGGAACCGCTATCTTCAATCAATGTGAATATGTCCATTCGCTGAACAAAATTAAAACAATATCGGAAGATATTTTGAATGCAAAAAAAGTTTAAGATAAAAATAATCTTTTTATCTTGGGGAGATTCAGTAAATAGTAAAAACTTTCAAGTACACCCCCTCCAGTGAACGAAAATTTAGCTTGGCTAAAGATAAAAAGTCATGTAACCTAGAAACTCTATCATTGTATCAGCTTTATGTCTTCCACTACGGGAACTTGTTTTTGTGTTTAAATTTGATGTTTCTTAAGTAGGTATATTTTTCAGGAAAAAAAAAATGTTTATCTATAAGGACATTTCAATTTCTTTGTACTGGAAGAAATTATTTCATTCTGACTAACAGTAATGACCAAGAGATATCATCTAATCTTACCGTGAAGCTTTAATAAAAAGTTTTGCAAAATGTAAAAGATTGGAAAGTTAGTTTGTTCACCTGAATGACACTTTATGCACACAGTGGGTTAAACGGTCAGATCAGAGACCCCTTCTAGTTCAGGCTTAGCCGTCATTAAGTTTGGGCTGCGGAAGACAACCTGTCGGCATCACCCGCCGCCTGAAGCAGCTACTCTTAAGGAATAGCAATTATTAACCCCCCCCCCCTAGCTGAAAAATATGAAGTGTTTTTGTAGCGTCACATCTCGTAATCGAGACTTTGGGATCTCCAGTCCGATATGTTAACTGTTAGTCTACACTCAGGCCTGAGGCTGGAAAGAAGAAAGCTATTTTCTTCTTAGGCCTACTTTTCTAATTTCCTGGCATTACATAAGCACCACTGTTTTTTTTTTTTATACATTACAAAAATTCAGGAATTTGATAGGCTATAAAATAAATTTAAATTTTCACTTATAATTCTTAAAGTTGGATTTCATAAAGAAAGCTTCTATCACATCAACAAACAAGATCAGGGATATCTATGGTTATGTGACAATATTTTGCAAACCAAACCCCCAAACCCAGGGATACTTGTATAAAAATGTGTACCTGAACTCACCATAATTCCAGATGCATTTCGTTGTAGTGCCAGTTGCATTTCTCTGCTGAATATAACTTTTCTAATATTTCATTCTTCTAAAAATGACATAACTATGTCGACTGTACTACTCAATCGTTTCTAACAATGAATCAGAATTTCATATTTTAATGAGTTTCTCAGTGAAGTATTTAACTATAATAATTTTACGGTGTCACACGGTCCTTTAACGCTGAGAATTCATTCAATTAAGTGAAATTTTTACAAGTTACCGTTAACGTTGTTTTATTTCAATACTTAAATTGCACTTCCCATAAAAATGTGCACTTCAAGTTACCGTTAACGTTGTTTTATTTCAATACTTAAATTGCACTTCCCATAAAAATGTGGACTTTACGAGCTGATAGGCTCAAGAGTACTACAATATTTCGTTTTTAAAAATTAAAACTTTGAATGGATGTAAATTTGTTTTTTATTATTTGCCGAGTATGAGGAGTCCTAGGTTTACATCCCGATAAATGTTAGCATTTATTTCTTAAAATTAAGTTCTAACTTTTAATGACAACCATTTGTTAGATAAATTATGGAATAGTCCTTAACTTCTCTCAAGATCAAACGTTAACCTGTTTCACACGAAGTATTTACACCTTGACAACCTTTAACTCTTACTGTGTGGCATTCTTTGGTTAAACTGATTTTCGCAAAGAGTGTTAGATATGTCTGCTTTATAGTAGGATGATCAGCAGGATAAACCAAGAAGTGATACTGAACTGAATTTACTAAAATAGCTGAGTTTAAGCGAAATAAACATACTGGAGACGATGTGTAACATAAAATGAAAACAAATTTTATTTAATAACAAAGACAAAAAACACGGTGTAACTACTTGCTTACATGAAGTTGGACAGTCACCTTTTGTTGGACTTCTGAATTAATCGATTGGATTTTTTTTCCTCAAAATGTCTTCCCGCCAATTAGCTCATTTAAGATTCCGTACAATACTTTCTAAATCTAACGTTTCTTACTTAAAATCATAACAAGTGAAATAAGTGGTAACCTAGACTGCCAATACTAATACAGTAAGTAACGTACGCTACTCAAACAATCCAAATACAGTACGATTATGCATTCACAGTTGTTGTTGTTTTTGCTAATTTCCGAAACTCTCATGCCACATAAATACCTTCTAAAAATTCCTGAAATACACCAGTTATTTGTTATAATAAAAATCCAGTCAACAACTTTAAATCTTCTTCTATTACAGGGCAAGGAAAACATTCTTTGGTAGATTGTTTAGGCAGAGTATTGATGATGAAACTTAGTTGAATGGCCGGCAACTGCCTGTTGTAGAAACACAAGTGTAGAGGACGACATTTCTAAAGTATTCCGCCTTTCGTCTTCAGGTCAGTGTGTGTATGGTGTAGTCGGTCTTTATAGTATTCTGGTGGATTGTGGATCATAACATGCTCTCCATAACCCACCAGAATACTATAAAGACCGACAGCAGGCAGTTTGTACAGCAGACAGTTGCCGTCCATTGAACTAACAAAGGAAAGCATGACTTTTAATAAAATTGTACCCAACATAAGTATATTGGCTTTTTACAGTGACTGTCTGCGCAGGTGTGAAGTAAACACGACTGTTCGAAAATATTTACAGTTTTCTAGTAAACAATTATTGCAAAACTAATGAATGCTGCTAATGAATGCATGGTCAGGTGGTTAGGGCACTCGACTCGCAATCTGAGGGCCTTGGATTCGAATCTCCGTCCCACCAAACGTGCTCGCCCTTTCAATAGTGGGAGCATTATAATGTGACGGTCAATCCCACTATTCGTTGGAAAAAGAGTTGGCGTTGGGTGGTGATGACTAGCTGCCTTCCCTCTATTCTTTCACTCCTAAATTAGGGACGGCTAGCGCAGATAGCTATCGTGTAGCTTTTCGAGAAATTCAAAACAAACCAAGGCAAGAAGGGTCATATATGTATGTATATTGTGCCATATTCTCAAACATGGTGTTTCATGAATACACATAAAATTAAGTTAATCAAGTATAGGACTATATTTTGGAGTTGACACTTATTTGTAATAGACCTGATTATCCAAGGTTCATATTTCTAATGATAGTCATGAATTCGAAACCTGGATAAATATTTAGTGAAGCAAGTTTATTTTTGAATATTTCAAGATCATCGAGGTTGACATGTTTTATGGATAGTTTAGTTAAAGTTACGTTGAAATATTGAGGAAATTCATTTTAACAGCTCTCGGAAACATACTCTTTGCAGAAGCAGTTAACAGAAATACTTATGAATTATTGATGTTTGCAGGAGTAGTTAATAGCAAGAATTATAGAACATCAGTCTTTGCACAAGTAGTTAACAGTAAGACTTACAGATCATCGATTTTTGAAGAAGTAGTTGATGGTAAGACTTACGGATCATTGTTCTTTGCAGAAGTAGTTAATAATAAGATTTATGGAAAATTGACCTTTGTAGAAGTAGTTAATAGTAAGACTTAGGAACAAGAAGTTCAATGAAGAGGAACATGATTGCTTAAATCGATGATCCATAAGTCTTACTATTAATTACTTCAGCAAAGACCGATGATATGCAAGTCTTACTATTAACTACTTCTACAAAGGTCAATTTTCCATAAATCTTATTATTAACTACTTCTGCAAAGAACAATGATCCGCAAGTCTTACCATCAACTACTTCTTCAAAAGCCCCCCAGTAGCACAGCGGTATGTCTACGGACTTACAACGCTAGGATCCGGGTTTCGATACCCGTGGTGGGCAGAGCACAGATAGCCCATTGTGTAGCTTTGTGCTTAACTTCAAAAACAAAACAAAAACAACTTCTTCAAAAATCGATGATCTGTATGTATGCTGAAATGGTGAAACAATGTCTCGACTATAACAAGAAAGCTGAGACAGTATATATAAATATATACCATACTTAAAACTTTGTCGGTTTTTGTAGGATTAAGTAGCAGTTTTTGCTTGTTTTATTGATTGTTATTATTTAGCCACTAAATTGTGACTAAAAGCTGTTTGGTGAAACCTAAGCAGTTAAGAGTAAGTTTAATACGTGACTACACAAGGATTCAACAATGTATATATACGTGCGCTTGAGCATGTGAGGCGAAACAGAAGATGGTTTAAATATTTTTCGAGACATTTGTATCTGAAATGTAGCTGCTACGGAATACATTTAATGATTTTTTTTCATGACTAGAGCAGCCACTGGGTGTAGCATGATTTATATATCTATGATATTTCATAGTTTTTTTTCGTATTTTTTTAAATCAAAATTTTCTATATAACACGTCTCCTCAAGGAGCTTATGTTATAGGATAGTACATGGGAACCTAATGAATGAAGTTATATTTTATGATACTAACTGAAAGACTGTAGTACTGACTTAGGTTATGTCACATGCATGACAATATATTGAAGCTTATTGGTTGAAATTGCGAAAATAATTCTAGTGTATGGAAACCTACTGGATGAAGTTTTGTTATATGGTGCTAGATGAAGTCCAGAAATAAAGTAATTGGACTTGAGAATGAAAGGTATTTACCTAATAGAGTGCCATTTGCTTAACAACTCAACTTTGTAATATAACATGATTATAAAAGGTTAGCACACTTTGAATTGCAGTTAAATACTATTGGTTATATTGTAACTTTTTGAACATGCAACAAAATAAGAGTATGGATTTACTACAGCGTGGTAAAAGTTTTATAATACAGAGCTACTACAGGTGCACAATATGTGGATGAAAGATCCACTGGATACGCGAAATTAAAGAGGAGTTTGTGTTGAATTTTTGTTGTCATATTTCATCGCATATTACAACATTTCAATTTTCTTCTTGGTTAAAAGTCAGTGAACAAAGGTAATTTTTATAGTAATTCATGACATCATAACAAATTACAAAAAAGAAGCTGCGCAAGTAAGCTAAATTATCATGAATTACACTGTTGTTTTGAAACGTTGTCTTTTCTGTTAGTGAATGTGTTCTTGTGTGTTTGCTCCGTAAAATCAAAAGTAACAGCAAAACAATGAACTATAAAAAAATACTTATTTTTACCATCAAAGGCATCCGATGTCTACCCGATTTAACCAGTTAGGAAGAGTGAGCTAATTACTCGAAATTATTGCAAACTGAGTTGTTAAATGGTGTTGATAATATCGTGATGAATAGTCAGTTAAATTACGTTCAGGTATTAATTATATTACAAACTGAGTTAGGAAGACTGAGCTAGTTACTCGAAATTATTGTAAACTGAGTAGTTAAACTGTACTGATAATTATGGTGATGAGTAGTCAGTTAAATTACCTTCAGGTATTAATTATGTTACAAATTGAGGCAAGATATAGAACACAATATATTATGGGAAGACACAGCTCGAATCTTTTATTAAGAACCACAGTGTGTTCTACTAAACAACATCGCTTACCTGCAAAACTTTCCCTAAACAACTTTACCTGATAAAACTACGATTAATGTCGGTCAGCTGTGTTTATAAAGAACTTCAGACGAAATGAGATGGAATAGATTTACCCATTCAGGTATTTTGAACAGCACATGTTCTTGAGTTAGACCATTACGTTAGTTTACTCCACATTACAGGAAGCAGAGCAAAATTAACCTTTCTCAACTGATCTATAAGAACTTAATAAAATAATAATAATAACAGTGTGCTAGTACTGGGCATACTTATATAACTATAAAAGTACAACGAAGTATAAACCGTAATCTGTTTGATTGTTCAAACCTTAGACGAAAAATTACTCAGCAAATCAACGAAACAATGATATCGAAAACTACTACTCAGCACGATAACACTGATAACTAATAAAATACAGTCTCCAGTATTCTTAGGTCCAGGAAACGAAATGTATGATCTACTGAATTATTATTATGTACAGAAACTAATATTTTCATGTTACATTGCAAAAATATGAAGTTTGATAATGTACACAACATGTTTCTAAAATTACCTTGATCGTGCAATGACAACATTCAGTGACAAAGAAAACTCAATTAAAGTATAGGATTTTAGCTACTGATGAGCTTCAATTGAATTGTGGACACATTTTGTTTGTTTTTGAACAAAGCTACACGAGGGCTATCTGCGCTAGCTGTCCCTAATTTAGCAGTGTAAGACTA
>NW_013666233.1:369359-375843 GCF_000517525.1 Limulus polyphemus
TACAATTCTTAATTTACTGGCCTTATACTCTTTCGACCGCACACATCGTGCAGCAACACTTTGTGTTGCATTCTCATCTGACTTGATGAGATCTTGTTGGTAATGACGTGTAGCGCACTTGGTGTGCGATCGAGATGCTATTATGTTCTTCTTACTGGTAAAACACGTAGTATAGGTAAGTAAATAAAAATATTTGGAAAAAAATATTATAAGTTTTATCGTGATGTAACGTCACACAAACTACCGATCAATAGATCACACTTCGTCAACCTGAGGTATTATATACCATGATAGTTAAGGATTTGATAATGTTTGGCATTTGTACGTATAGCAAATGTAATGAAACACAAATATAATTAACGTTCACCATTATTCAAACATAATTAGATGTATGACTACGAATTCGAACCCAAAAATATGATTTTGTCTTTAAGTTTTTAAACATTTTGTCAAAGTCAAAATATGAAAAATTTTAACCAAATAAGGAATAAAGAACGAAACTCATGTATAACGAATAACTAACCTTCTAAATAGTTTACATGCTGCTCTCAATCTAAAGCCACCTAGTGGCTCAGCGATAAATGTGTGGGCTTCTCATGCTAAAAATCGAGTTTCGATACCCGTGGTGGGCAGAGTACAGATATTCTATTGTATTGCTTTGTACTACAACAAACAGACAAACTCAACTTAACAAATCGAACTTTGGGCCTTTTTATCTAATTCATTCAGAGATTAGAGTTTTGTAACTTCGTAGAACCATATTTCTACAGCACGAAGGTATAAAGGAAAATGAGTGTAAATTCAGTCAATTTTCAAAATATGAAACTGTCTACAAAGTGTAATTTATATTGCATGACAGTATCTTCATATGTATAAAAGTTATTATTACTTGGTGTATAATCAATGTATGGCAATACATTTGCTAATTCCATGTACTCACAGCTGTAGAATCCGGGTTTCGATACCCGTGGTGGGCAGAGCACAGATAGCCCATTGTGTAGCTTTGTGCTTAATTTAACAAACAACAACTCACAGCTGTTCATCTAAAGCCAATTGTAAAGATTAGGTGATTTGTGGTGATTCTTGCTGCTTTACTTAAACTTCGAGTGACTGTAAAGTGTTTGTTACTATTCAGAGATGAACAATTATTTTAGTACAAGTTTCAGCTTTTACAGTCAGGAAGATTATTTTTTAGAAAAGGTACGACATTTCGATCACTGGTGTACCAGTGATCGAAATGTCGTACCTGTTATAAAAATAATCTTCCTTACTGCAACTTGTAATAAAATAATAATTAATCAGTAAGTAAACTCAAAACGAAACTATTAATGATGAACAATAATTAATGCATCGTATAAACAGTTATTCTTGTATAATTTATCAAAGAAACAAATGTACAGTTGGTTAATCATCGTTGTTATTTGTATTTTAATAGTATTCATTGTGCTTATTTATTGATCTCTCTAGTTTCACTAAGATAAGTCTTATTAAATGCACTAATTCTTCTCCGAAACAACATACTCCAGAAAGCTCACTAAATAACAGCCTTAGGATGAGGAAGAAATATGTTTACCGATCTTGCAACATTCTCAAGAATAAGTTATTCACGGATGGAATTATGGTTGAATAACTTCACATAAACACGAATTTTATCTTTTGTTGAACAATAATTAAAATAAAATAGACTTCGTTTGAAGTTGAAAGATTCTGACCCTTATGTAATAATAATGGACTTAAATATCGTTAAAATTATTACAAAAACACATTTATTCTAGCCCCCAGTAGCACAGCGGTATGTCTGCGGATTTACAACGCTAGAATCCGGGTTTCGATACCCGTGGTGGGCAGAGCACAGATAGCCCATTGTGTAGTTTTGTGCTTAATTACAAACAAACATTTATTCTATTCTTCCATTCTATTAGAATGGTATAAATACAAATTATGAATCTAAGTGCTAATGCATAGCTTTGTTAACAACAACACGCGGAAAGCTTATCGCAATCACTATGGTTACAATAGTTAGAGATGCGAACTTTGCTCGATTTGAAGTTATAGATAATTCGGTTATTTTTTATTATCAGAACATGTACATGAAAAGCGGGAAGAATTTCACGAGGTTTGATAAGTTGAGCAAGAAGAACAACCGTCATCATCCGGGCATTATATCAAAGTCTTTTTTACCTCCATTTCGACAGTCGGGTGTGTCGAAGACTACTATAAAGCACATCAAAATGGCGGCGGTTAGGTGGTTTCTAATAATTGTTCTTTTTCAGTTAGTTTGTTCTGAAAGTGCACTAAAAGCTCCAAGAAGACCTCAAGGTAACTTTGGTTTCCGTGTTTCTATAAAGTTAAGGAAACAAAATATATATACATATTGTGCTAAATATACTTACATCAAATGCTTTATAATTGTAAGATCTCTTAAATATGTATTGAACTGTGTTTAAAATAAGATTATTATTGCGAAGAGTAATTACAACTTCCAGTAAAATCCTGTCATTAATTTCAACCATAAAAAGTGTTTTCAGTAAAAATATTCGGTAATGAAAAAAGACTAGTCCTAATGATTACAAATGTGATATTATACATTGTCAATCTAACGAGGAACGTCTTGAAGCTTGTTTTTGAGCTTAAAAAGTTCTGATCCTAAACTAAAAAGCTGAAGTTGTATCATATCATTTTAGCTTAGCTATTGTGTCTTCGAAATTCGTTAAGTATAAAATAAAACGAGAAACAAATACTATATGAAAAATATCAAGCTGAAACAGACGCTCTGTGATATATAGGTGTCAATATTTAAGTGTAGCTTTTTAATATACCCTTATAGTTAGTTTTTCTAAGTACATACTGTTGTAATTATCCTTATTTAAAATGCCCCTCAGTGGCACAGTGGTATGGGTATCGATATCCATGGTGGGCAGAGCACAGATAGCCCATTGTGTAGCTTTGTTCTTAATTACAAACAATCAAATCTTATTTAAATAAATACTATTCACTTTGTCAAAAATATAGAGAAATATATAAAAATGAACATTTTACTCTTACGTTTACTAATTTTGTAAGAACATTTATTAAAAAACAACAACAGGTGTTGAGTTAAAGCAGTTCTTTGTTCTAGTGCAAGGATTTAGCTACAAGTGATATACGATGCTGCCCTCAAAGTGCACAGAAATTTAGATTATATCCAGCTATTTTATATTAATAATAATCTAGTTCATCCTGCTTAATAGAAAGCGACATATTTATGTCTTTGTAAGGGCTTGATTTTTTTACACATCTTCTATTCATGATGATTTATTTTCTTTCGAAAAATTTCTGTTTTTGATCTTACTATTTTACAACAAAAACAAATCTGTACCCATTTAAATGTCATAATTTTTTCATTCAAAAAATATAAATTAAACTCACAGCAGAAAAAAAAGCCTAAATTAACATTTCATCAGTTCAGAGATTGAGGAGTGTATTTACACCATATAAGTTCAATCCGGAAACTTCCAAAGAGGATGGTTTTGGATGTATCTTTTCGAGACAAGTTTTTGTTTGTTAATTGATAAATTTTTTAAAGTGAAATATAGCATCCTCAAATCTCCATACTAGCTAGTACCCGCTGGGAGTATATTCAGTATATATCAATAAAGCACATTCTCAGCATCATTAATTATGCAATTGCCAACCTTTTATGCTTCTGCTACCACCTTATTTAGCTTTCAATTGAGATAGTCAGCAGTAGGACAAGCAGACAGGAATACTTTGAAAGCAGCTACAGGCATAATATAGTTCTCGGCTTTCCACACAATATCTACCAAGGTGGTACCAAACAGTTCCTTAATACCTCTGCGTGTCAACTGGAGACAGCCATGTTTCTTGTGCTTAGCCGTTAAGCTCGTGATGCGCTGACGGATTTCAGTCACCTTACCACTTCAAATCATTTTTCACAGCCCCAACGCTAAAAGAGTGCAGGAAATGCCTTTTTTTAGCCAATAAAAATGCCCAGAAAATTTCAGTTCAAATCAAGAAAAATCGGATTGGGTAGTTTTTTTTCTCAACAAAACTTTCCCCCACTGGTTCGTGAGGGGCCTGTTAAAATATTCTCTTTGGTATTTTTTTATACGTCAATATTAATTAACATTTAAATAAAATGAAAATAGAATAAATAATTTCTAAAGAGAAGTCAAATTCACGTGGTGGTTATAATCTAGACTTGCCAAGATGCATGTATGACCGGACGTGGCGACGTGGACTGTGAGGACGTGGTGAAGCTCCAAAATCGTTTAATATAACGTACTCAACCTTTGTAATCTAAGTAATTTTAAATATCTCCAATCAAATTAATTAAAGAAAGTAGGCAACGAACGAGCAGACTGAATTAAAATAAACAGGTGGGAAAATATAATGAAGAAAGCCTGAATATTTTGCCAGTTACTTGTTAGTAATCTAAAAATATGATGGAGCCTAAAATGGAGTAATGTCTTTCGCTAGTTCTAAATGCGATAACAATATGAAGATGAAAATCTACACCATTAAACCTTCCTCACTTGTAATTGAGCTGCTAATAAACCTTTTTTGTTTTTTGTTTCTTTTTCAAGCCGCAGAAAGACCAAAGTTTTATGTACCAGTGAACCCAGCTGAACTTGAGATACTCCGCAAGCAACTCATGTACCCATATGATAGACATGACTTTGTAGATATTACAGCTGGAAAATCCTACATAGATATAGGTTTAAAGTTCCGTCTTCCTTATTTTGGGTTTGCATATCATTACATAATGGTAAGTAAAACATTTTCAACTAAATCCCCTAGAAACGCATTTTAATAGTAGGTTTTTGATAAATGCACATTTGAGAAAATCGAAAACAACAACTTTGATAAATATATGATTATTTATATTGTTCCCATTTTTAAGGTTTACTGTTCTCTTGTTTATATCTAGTAATTTGTTCCAATGACATGTGAAGCGTTGACTTTATTTTACAGATCTTAATTCGAATTTGTATAACTTATAATTACTCGTTTAGTTTATTTTGAGCCTTAAATTTGACAATTTATGTTATGTAAATACTTTTCATGGAATTCTGATTTTTATATGTGTAATCCAACCGTTGTTTGGACACTTTGGTATACTTACATTTATAAATTTTAATATCTTTTGTGGCCACACTACTTGCATTTTTCTAACTGTTATACGTTGGGAAGATGACACACTGGACTTTGTGTGAAGCTTTGTCCTTCATTATTCACCAGCCACACACGCCGAGTTTTCCTACCGGTGACGTTAGGTAATGTTTTCATAAAAGTACTAATGTCCGATGTGAATCCACTGAAGTTGAATGATTTGTAATGTTTGAACTTTGTAAATGCTCCTGCCCAAATATCTGATGTTTTCCGATTAATAAGCGTTATAACAATCACAGTTATAGCTTCCGAAGTTTATAGCACACTGACTACAGCAAACTAATAATAGATACTGTTTTTGGCGCGTCGCGTTGGCTATATTTATAGGCGTGTGGAGGCTTTCTAGAAAATTCAGATTACGTAAAAATACAAAGCTACATTTAAGCGTTTACGTACATACATATATTGTTGATTCTTACTCTCGAGAATCTTCTACGACTTTGGAGAATAGGCGGAAGTTTTGCAATACATATTTAACAGTATAAGTGATGTATGTTTATAAATATAAATATAATCTAAACAAGCGCTGATATTAAAATAAATATATAATAATAAATCCGTCAAAGTCTTTATTAACTTTTCTATTAAATATATCATATTTCTGAACGAACTGCATTTTACCTTATACTTTAGAAAATATATATTTCTTGTAAGTATGGTGAATTTTTCACCATAGCTACAGCTATCCACTTATACATTTTGTAGTAGGTATTATATTTATTCCGAAGAAGACTAAAAAAAAAAATCATTGAATTTCTTGTATTTTTCCATAAACGTTCACTTCAGCATCGAAACCATGTATTGATTGGGGTTCTTACTGAACTATTTTGCGTGAACTCCAAGAACAAACAAACTTATCGAGGCAAAATTGGATTTAATTTTGAAATATTTTTTTTTATTATTTATTACTTTGCTTAATATGGCTGTAGCATTCTAGCTAAGTAGATAGATGTAATTAAGTACTTTTATGCGTTTACTAGATCTTGGTATTTCAAAACAGCCGAACTAATTTCTTATCATTCTCCAATTGAGTTTTCTCAAGACTTACATAATTGGCCAGTTTAAGTGTGATAAAGAAATACAAAAAAGTGTTTGAGAAGTAATATTGTCCACAAATTCTCAAGAAAAAAGAAAGAGTCTCTAAATTATTTCTTAAAAACGCATCATCTTTATCTTTGTTGTAATACTATTGGGTTTTCAACAAACCCCAAGAGATGATGCTTTATTTTCTTGTTTTTCCCTGAAAACAAAAATATCAAAAACGTTTTCAAAGTCACTTAATCATTATATATATATATATATATATATATAT
>NW_013666233.1:376832-398610 GCF_000517525.1 Limulus polyphemus
GTTCTAAAACGTATTGAGGTTTTCAGCTGGATTCAGTTCGGGCTCTGTGTTGGCCAGGGCAGGTTGTGAATTTTACTTGTATAAAGCTATTAGTAGACACAGCAATTTTGTTTATGTGGCAGCTAATGATTCATTATAAAGCTGAAAAATTTCATCACTGGAAAAATACAGAATAACACAATATAACAAGACTTATGATTTCCTTAACTATTATTCATGAGCCAAGCAATATCAAAGTAATTTCTTGATTACAGTTATAATCAGGCCCACCCATCCACAGTAAGTAATGAGGAGCAAAGTGTATATTCACCATAATGGGTTTTCATTTTTTGTTACATCACCTTCGTTATTAGAAAAACAATATTCGAAGCCTTCGATTCACGAGTAAGATAAGTGGCTGATGGGCTGCAGTCAGTCAGTCGAATCCAGCAGTTTAGGGCTCCTTGGACATAATAAACGTGTTGGCTTGTCAGAGTTGAGAATAATGGATTCGACGCTAGGCGTATATTTTACTTTTACAATGTTTGCATGAATTGATAAGCGATTAATTTCTGGTAGCTTCGCTAATATTGCAGTTTATTCTATTTGAGTATGAATGAGTTGAAATGTCTTAGGCTCTCATATAACCAATGCTCATTCAATAACTGTTGTTCTTTGAAGCTCCTTTCCCGATTAATGCAGCTTCTAAACTTTATAAACCCTTCAGAAATGTCCACTATGGAACTGAATAGAAGATCAGTATGGAACTGAATAGAGAATCAGTAGGGATTGCATGATATTAACTTGGAGTGTGGTTGTTTGTTTGTTTTAGAGCAAAGCAACGTTGACCTGTCTGCTGTCCCTACTGCGGGAATCAAACCTTAGATTTTAGCGTTGTAAGTTCGTAGACTTACCGCTGTCCCACCGTCGGTTTTTTTTTGCCTGAATAGTTTTGTTAATATAGTTTATATCCGTGTTGTAACAAGTATTCTATTATTTACAGTGTAATCGATCTTCCAATGGCTCAGTGATAAGTCTGAAGGCTATAAATGCTAAAAATCGGGTTTCTCTACAACATAGATAACTAACTGTGTAGCTTTGAGCTTAACAACAAACAGTATAATCCACTTGAAAAGTCTTTACACCTTGTTTGTACTGCTATTATAAAATAATAAAATATAAATTAAGTTACTGAAATTTAAACTTCTTCTTCGACTCAACGATTGAGTTAGTAATCATTTGGTCTCCGTCAAAGTAACATATATAATACTTCTATTTGAAACATGCGAAAAAGCGTTGCGCGTAATTATTTCGGATACGTACACTAAGTCTGATAAAAATCCCAAAGCGTTTGAGTGAAATGACACAAAACAAAGTGGAGTCAACACTCAATCAAACTTTCCTTAAATGGTTGTCAGTGAACTATAGCATTTTCTATGATTTTCTCTCGTTTTACCATATTTAACCGCTTTTTCTACAGCAGAAGAGCATATTGTCTATGTGGATTCTCTGTTTGTGTGGTAATTTTTGCTATATATTTTCAAAGCCAATGGCCCCCAAGTGGCACAGCGGTATGTCTGCGGACTTACAACGCTAGAAACCGGGTTTCGATACCCGTGGTTGGCAGAGCACAGATAGCCCATTGTGTAGCTTTGTGCTTAATGACAAACAAACAAACAATCAATCAAAGCCAATTAAACAGACTGTTTATGATTTCACAATATAATCCTTTGTTTTGTAACTTCATATTCATTAATCTTTTAGAAGCTTGTTTGTTTGTTTCTTTGTAATTACAAGATATCTTTGCCACTGGGGGGGGGGGGGCTTTTAGAAGCACGCAAAAATATCTTGTGCGACACTTTTAGGCGTATACTATAAACATGCAGATTACTCCATATTAAAATTTATCATGACTAAACAGCGATATACAACTGCAGAAGTAAAATAATGTCAGAGTAGCCCAGGATTTCTTCCTAAACTTCTGTAAAAGCATACAGTCATGCTGTAAATAGTCTCCCGGTGTGTCAGCGATAAATTTGTGGACTTACAACACTAAAATCCGAGGTTCAGTTCCCCACGGTGTACAGAACGCAAATAGTATATTGTGCAAATTTGCGTTAAAAAACAACAGCGACGCTGAAAGTATGCACTAGTCACACAGTCACATGCCATGTGATCAACACAGCATACAATGTCAATAAATCTTTGGAATTCCCTTTCAGGTGCATGATATGCGCGGCCAAAGCAAGTGGGAATATAGGGAAAGAAGGAGCTATAAGACTGTTGTCAGTTCTCTCAGCTCTGAATTCTATGATTTCACGGCATTACGCGCACATACAATTTTCATGCCGAAGGCTCTATAGGACGTAACTCAGCATAAGGTTAAGGTGCAACGTTTTTGCTTAAATTCAACTCAGTTCCACTTAATTAAAATAGCTGTCAAACATCAGATGCGTATAGCCATTTATAATGGCGAGTCTTACATCCACTATGACTCTAACAGTAGAATACACCTGGAGGTATTTTTCATTACATTTCTTTATGTTCAGCTATATGATAGCGATATTTTTTTCTTTCTAATTTGAATTTCTTTATATTTTTTCTACACATAACATTCCAGGATTTAACGATAAAATTTAATGAGATATTCATGGAGCGATACTTATTAGAAAGTAAGTAATAAAACATTTAATTACATTTATTGGTGAAAATGTGTATGATTAGTAATTTACGGTAGATATTAGTTAACATTTGTAAATTTTCTTGTCACTGAATCACAAAGGCAAACAGCTTATTTTCATATTTTGTGTATATTCATAAGGATGTTTCGCATTTTGTGTAGATTCATATGGATGGTTATGCGGCTTTCAACACTGGCCCACGAACTTTGACCTTCCCCATCAAGTTTCCTTTACAGATAACCGATACTCATCGAGAGAAAGATCCTTCATTGATTGCTCCATGGTTAAGTTTACAAGACATTGCTACTGAAGCCGGTGATGGTAAATTCATTCTTTCTTTTTTAACTTTCTGATGTTATGACACTCTGAAGTATTTTGCATTTCATGTAGATTAAGAAGTAAAACTAAAAGGTGATACGACTTTTGATGAGTTTTCTAACCTCTTCCGCCCTTTAATTGATTTAGTGCCATCTGGAAGGTAGGAATCGTAATTGAAAGAAAACCAAGACCGTGTAACTCCAAATAAGTTCCGAAACATCTCTGTATTTGTTTATTGTAGCGCAAAGCTACAAAACAGGCTGTTTGCACTGTTAATCAAAGGGGATCGAAGCTACAAAACAGGCTGTTTGCACTGTTGATCAAAGGGGATCGAGCTCCATATTTTAGCGTTGTAAATCTATAAACTTATCGCTGACCCACTGGCGGAACCCGAACCACCTCTAACTCTTGTATTATCTTTTGTGTATTAAGCTTGTATACACCCTTGAAACACCCTCAAAACATTTATAGAATAACAAAGAAAAATGTTTCATGGAGTTATAAAATATTTATCATTTATTTCGATCATGAGTTCTCTGATTATATCTCGACGTCTTCCAGAATTGTAATGGTCATTGATGCCTTAATGGCTGATGCTACATTTAATGTATACACCCTTGAAACACCCTCAAAACATTTACAGAATAACAAAGAAAAATGTTTCATGGAGTTATAAAATATTTATCATTTCTTTCGATCATGAGTTCTCTGATTATATCTCGACGTCTTCCAGAACTGTAATGGTCATTGATGCCTTAATGGCTGATGCTACATTTAATGCGTAGTACTAGAAAATTACAAACGTTTGTATCAATTTAACGATGTGGGGTTTATAGCACCGACAATCCCGAATTTTTTATGATATTAAGTATTTAAGTTAGTTTCTGGCCACTACTGAAAGGGGTACAACGTTAAAATAATTGCACAATAAGTCCTGAGAACGGTGGCGTAGAACGCCGAAACATGTATTCTTTTTTGGGGCTGAGTCCTGTTTCTGATAGATTATTTATTGTACAATTATTCCAATGTTGTACTCCGTTTAACTGTATACATACGTACAAGTATCGTTTCAATTTATTTAGTTTTTGGATCTTTAAGCAATAACTCTATTATTTTTATGGTATTAATCAAAAACAATTCTAGTCAACTATTTGTGTGAGAAGTCAGTGTTAAAGTGTTATATTATGAATGAGTTATATTATTGATTTCAGTTTATCTGAAGATATCTTGTTAATTTATTATTTACATGGGTATAATTAGCTATTAAAAGCATTTTACTTATACAACCTACAACCACATTTTATTGAAGAAAAAAACATAAGCGAATGAAAAAGTTTTGTTGTTTTTTTCTTTGCTTGTTATTGACCCAAAACTACATAATGGGCTGTTTGTGCTGTGCCCATCACGGGTATCAAAATTCAGTTTTTAGCGTTGTAAGTCTTCAGTCCTACCCCTGAGCTACTGGGGATGGGAAGATTATATTTTAGGTAGATCAACTAATTGTTTTCTTTCTGTGTAAGATCCGGCATGGCCAGGTGGTTAGGGCACTCGACTCGCAATCTGAGGGTCGCGGGTTCGAATCCCCATCACAGCCGTGGGGGTGTTATAATGTGACGGTCAGTCCCACTATTCGTTGGTAAAAGAGTAGTCCAAGAGTTGGCGGTGGGTGGTGATGACTAGCTGCCTTCCTTCTAGTCTTACACTGCTAAACTAGGGACGGCTAGCGCAGATAGCCCTCGTGTAGCTTTGCACGAAATTCAAAAACAAACAAACAAACAAACTTTCTGTGTAACTATAAAAACGATGGACTGTATTTAAAGGAGATCAAAGTACGTGTTTTCTTTCTGTATAATTATAAAGATGCTGGACTGTACTTTCGAGAGATCAGCATCGAGCAGGAGAATAATGGTACTTTGAAAGAACGGATTATTCGTGACTTCAAGGAAGGAATGATCGGAGCTAATGACTTTTATCCTAAACACTGTGTCATTGTTACTTGGAAAAATATGACCTGGCAAGGATATACCAAAGCACAGGCCACTCAACTTAAGGTAAGAATCTAACTCAGTTTACAAGTTCTAGAATAAGATCCGATAACAGAACTTTATCCCTGAAATGGAACACACACATTATGAATTTTTCATCACACAGTTTAGATGTTTATTACTACAACAACATTCTAAATCTATGTAAAACAAAAAAAAAAGTTATCATTTTCGGTAATGATGTCATCAAATGTGGGTTCTAACCAGTGGCAACTACAATTGCGAGTTTTTATAATCCTGGCTATGAAAACAAATATGGGTTCTAACATTACGAATAATATTCAATCGTTTTTTTGATTATATTTACGATATAAAAAGTAGAGCATGCTGATCAAAGTAACATACTCGTGACCTCTTCCAACCCATAACTACGATATCACGTGTAGATTTTAACTCTACTATCAACATCCGTTATATTGAGTTTGCCTGACCCTAGTTACAATAGCAACTGTAGGTTTTAACCCTAACAACAACATCCATAAGTGTACTTAACACTAGTTTTAATATCAACAACATACATTGGTTATTCTGACTGTTTATGATATCAAATGTTGGTTCTAATGGTAGCATCAATATACACTTGTTTGTCTCACTCTTTGTACATGATGCTCTTACATAGATACAACATGCATACATATCTTGGAGCTATAATTAGCTACATATTAAAACAAGGCTTAATATTATAGTGGCAGCACTACTGTATAACATGAATGGAAAGATGTAACCCACTTAAACTATCAAGATGGGATTGTAATAATACTGCTTTTAAATTGTTTATTATATATACAGGTATCATTAAGAGCTGAAAATATGTGGATTTTGTAAGATTTAATTTTGCTTGTGAATTAACTAGAGATTTTTATGTTACAGACTAACACGTATCAGATGGTCATTGCGACAGATGAAGTAAGGACATATGTGATGTTCAACTATGAAAAAATTGAATGGATCACTCATACAGATAAAAATGAAGGAACTAAGGGCGATGGCGGAGTTTATTCTTACGTATGTACTTTATTTGAACATAAAAATAATTTTATTTTCATCGGGGAAATTGAATGCAGTTTCTCTTGTAAATATAGGAATTAATGCATTCCCAATGGCTTTGAAAGCAAGTTTTTCCAGTAAAATTGATAGAAATAAGATTGATTTCTATGTGAGACTGGTTACATAAAATTGGTTGAAACACAGCCCCCAAACCCCAAACACCCACCTCTCTTCATAATGAGCAGCCTAATAGAAGTATTTGTTTATTTAATAGTTTGTATAGAAGATGAGCTATGTCAAACAATCATTTTAAAAAAATGGCAACAGTAGGAACACATTACAAGAAATCCTATTACGTTATGCAAGTTCTGTTGTGTTGGCTAATTCTGAGCAAGTTAATCTTGGCTGGGATCGTTATAATGGGGGCGTTATAATGTGACGGTCAATCCCACTATTCGTTGGCAAAAGAGTAGCCTAGAAGGTGGGTGGTGTTGACTAGCTTCCTTCTCTTATAGCCCTTGAGTACCTTCGCGCGAAATTCAAAACCCATGCTCTAGAGTCTAGGACAGTAAATAGATGTTTCATTTTTGTTCACACTAACACTTCTCACACCTTTACACAACATACTAAAACTTCTTGGAAAATAATTTACAATGAAATAATCACCTGAGGGTTATTGACTTCAAAAGTATCGTAAGTAATCTTTTGCCTGAATAACCTCAAAATTTTCGAAATTAAATATCATCTAATCAACTTAACTTACATATGAGCAAAGAAAGGTTGAATGAGAGCCTAATTTGGCAGTAAGGGTTCACACTGCATTGTTAACATTATAATCTGCCTTCATGATCTATCTGTACACAAATTTTACAATAAATGATAAAATAGTGAATATACCTGAGCAGATACAGTACCTATACCAAAGTGAGTTTTCAGTTCTCTCTCTCTCTTTGTGTAAAATCCTCACTTTGCAAGATTATTTAACGCCAATACCAAACATATAGAAGCAGCAAACATTTGCATAATACTGAAAAACTCTACAGACTAATTGTATGGAAAAGGTCAAAGGCCTACTCTTACGGAAACATAACTTGAAAAGTTATTTATATTTAGTTGAATGTGTGAGCGTTTACTGAATGGCAGTTTCTTCTAAATATATTATGTTAATTGTGTTCAGATATTAACTAACGAATTATTCTTATTGATATTTGCATTTAAGTACCTTAATCGCTAAACTATAAATAATATATATTTTAATATGACCTTTACTAACTCATCTGTCAGTTTTCTTTTATTTACGAGACATACTATTGTAATTTATTTTATAATAGACGTAAAACCAAAACATTCTAAAGATTTGATATCCAAACTTCACTGAGAATTAAAATTTCAAAGTATTTTTAGAATATAATTTTGAAATATATCTAGTCCATCGTAAAAAAATAACAACAACAAATAAACCTGATCAAATACTCGTATAAGTTGGCAGTTTTGAAATCTAGAGGCTTAGATTCTGATATTTAGTAAAATAGTTATTAGTCTTATTTGTTCGAATGAAAACTTATGAACTGAACACAACGTAACACAATAACTTTCCTGAAATTCATATTTATAAAATTTATTTTATTTTTGTGTTATTAGACACAAAACTATATAAAGGACTAATGTTGCTTTGTCTACCATGGGTATCCAAACTCGATTTTTAGCGCGATAAGCCCACACATTTACCATTGAGTTGGCGGAAGAGCGAAAAGTTATTTGAAGTTTGGAATAAAATGTAAAACAGTTTCGCAAATACAAAATACATATTGTTACGACAGCGGAAGTCACGTGACGCTAGTAACACGTCATGAGTTTCTAGAAGGATCATGACTGTTCCTGGCAACTCTGGTGTTTGCCAGACGCCCTCTATTTTTGTATATAAGCCCGGCAAATAAAGCGGAGATGAAGAGTGACGGCATAATAATTGCAGATAGGGAGACATAGAGACAGATAATTGAGTCAAGTGAGCGGTAGTGACTGTAAGTAAAGTACGTGAATCGTTGTGAATTATAGCGTGTTTTGAAGTTAAAGTGACTATGGAAATTCTGTGTATTATAAAGCTGTATCGAGAAATAATAAACTAGTTTTAATTAAGAAAGAACTTGTATCGCTGAAGTTTCTAGGAAAGAATTTTTACGGGAAATTAACAAACGAGCAGAGACATAACAATATATATATATATATATATATATAAACTAATACCATTTATTCCATTCTATTCCCTTTAGTTTTCAGTAATATACATTTATATATGTATTTATCTATACCTGCCCGTCGTTGTTTTTTATGTTTAGTTTAAATTAGTTACTTAAATTTCAATTTACTTTAGCAAAGCGATAACAAGAAAGAAAAAATTTCACGATCATCTTAGTGGATCACTGTGTACGTAGTAAAATAAAAATATACACAAAATCTATAAATTCATTCATTTGTGATTTCAAAACAAAACAAACACACTTGTGTTGTTAAGTTCCAAAGCTTTTGTTGGTCTTTAATAACTTCGTTTTTCTATACTAGGTTGGATTTAATGCTGGAAATACAACCAGAACTTTTGAATTCCGCCCTTTTTCACAAGATCCAAGGATCGCTACACTAGTGAATGAAGGATATGGAAATGGTTTGAATGGGCGCTACGTTTTCCAGGTGGATGAGGAAATTTGGCCTGGTGCTTGTGTAAACAGGGGTTTGTTAGTCTTTATTATAAAATTGAAATGGTGGAATTGATACGCAATTTAGCTGAACGTTTTTGTTAGATATTGATATACTTTTTGGTTATATTGAAATTTCAAGAAGCAAATGGGTGAGATATAATGTTCACATCTTCATTTCAACAATCAATGAACCTTTTGATTTAACTTGGAATTTGATAAATCATGTTCACTGAGAATATTTATTATTTACAAACTAAAAAAACATTTAGCAAAATAATGATGTGATTTTACATCTATAAATATATTACTAAATTTTATAGAAATCTTATCAATGTTATTGTAGACGTTGGAAAAGAGAAAAGCTGTTACGAAAAAGAAAACGTGAGATATATGTATTATAAAATCATGTATATACATATATGTATATATACTATATGAGTTACGATCTTCTAAATAAATAAATTCTTGCTTAGAGCAAATTTCATGAAAAACAATTTGGCAATAATTTACTTTAAGTTTTTACCTCATTCACAGACTGTGGAATTCATTAGAAAACTGTCATAATGAGTTCTGCCTTTAATTTGTTTCATAAAAAGTCCTTCAAATGAAATTCTCGTTTAAGTTACATTATATGTATTGTGAAACAAATACAGGTATGTTATAATTGATTTATTTTATTGGACATTTGATATGTACAAATAAAAGGTAAGCTTATGTGTCAGACCCTTTTTGAATATAATATACTTTGCTTCAATAAATATTCGTTGAATGAATGCTTGTACATGAAAATATACTATTTAGTACTGATTTTCTTCAAAGTTTTTATAAACTCATTTTTGTCATCCACAACTCAAATAGATGGTGACATTAATTTAAAAGTATGCAAACGAGTTATGCTTTCAAAAATATTTTAAATTATGTCTATGGAAAGGTATTATCTTGTTTGGTTATCATTATTCTTATAATTTCTATAAATATGTTAAAGATTATGTTGATAAGTTCAATATGAAATGATACATTTTTATATAGACAATATTTTTACCATATCATTTATTTAAGTACACAACAAAATACATTAAATTTTATTGATACATGATTCAGTTTTGAAGGTGAACTGTAGCGTGTCTTTCTCAAAGTATTAAAAATATCCAACAATTTTTCTATATTTAATGATTCTTACTTATTTCTTTTTTCACAGAACTTGACCCTAACTGGAAAGAACGAGTTAGGTTGACCTTTTTCCCGCGTTATGGGAACATGCTGGGAGGTACAATGGTGAACGTAACAGGCCCTTGTTTAAAACCCAACTCTGTAATTACCTGCAAATTTGATATCACTGAAGTTGAGGGGGTTTATCAGAGCCCCAATCATGCCACATGTATCAGTCCAGTAGTCATGTTTCATGGTTATGTAGACTTGGCAGTTCAAACAGACGGCAAGGGTTACTACTATTCTAATCGCTACTATGTCCGTAAGTAAATTACTAATAAACTTTGATGCTATTAATTTTCGAGTAAATTCATGAATGAAAACTGATTTGTGTCATAGTTACAGTTTTTTACGTTTATGAACCAATTTTATTTGATTTATACGCTAGAGGGCAAAAACACGGGCTCTCCTCCCTCTAATATGCAGATCCATCGAAACTACTTCTATTTATTATTTTTATGTGTATTTTTTATTTTAACACAAAAATACAAATTTTCGTATTTCTATCTATTAAACTAACAAGGAAAACTAACTGAGGAAAACTAAAGGCATAAAAACTTGGAAATATGTATCTGCATTGCTTAGCCTAATAATAGGTATTTCATAATAAACTAGATACGACACCGGGGTTCTGAAAACGCGCCAGGAGTCCCCATCCTGGAAGGGTCAATGTTCCAGTTGCGTCATGTCTCACTGCATATATTAACTGGTGGTGTGCTAAAACAAAATAATTCTAAGTTGATTCTCAAATTTAAAGCTCGATTGGCCATATCATATGATCTTCTCTTCTGTTTTGAATCATCATATTTTTGATTTATTTTTAGTTTACTGTAAATTTTATTATTATTGTACAAGGTAAATATTCACAAATACAAATGAAAATGAGGTGGGGTAAACTTTTAGATACAATATTTACTAATGAGTTGATGCTTTACAAAAATTCTTTCAAAAGCAATGAATAGAAAAAAGCTAAGAAAACTTAAGAACTAATGTTTTCTTATTCGATACGTATTTTTTGTGGATCGTTTTGACACCACTTTGTTACAACCGCTATTTTTGCACTTTTCTAACCCTTCAACTCTATTAAGGTCTTACGTATTCTTCTCAGGAATTGACTCGTATTAATATCTATAAAAAATGATGTTTATTACTATAAGAAGTACCACATAGATTTAGAACTAGGTTTTGTTTCTTACTGACAAAATTTCTTTCTTATTTTGCCTCTCTCTATTTCGGCTTATTCGGTCTCTCTCACATCTTCTGGTCTTTCTTTCGTAAAACGTCTATATATTATATCTCTTTCTCAAAAATTTGCGCTGAACGTGTCTCTTTCTTTCTGACTATGTACAACTGTTTTGGTTATAGCGTTTCATAATCATGGGGGTTCTTTTGTCTCCATACTGCTGAAGAAAAAAAGGCAGATGTCCCCTCTAATTTCTTAACGAGTTAGAGTGCTGTAATCCCTTAGGGAATGACCAAATGCCAAACGTTTTATCACTTCTCTCAACCCTAACCGATGTTCCTTTCACCTAACTTCATAACAGTATCATAATACACTTTGTATTTTTACATAATGCTCGATTTCCTATTGGTCTAAATACAGTACCCCCTTTTTTATCTTGCATTCGTATCTCTTGTCATACTCATTTTTTATAATACTTGTATATTATTTGCTCTTCTTTGGTATTATACTGTATTTCTTTTCTATCGTATTTTTCAAGTCATTATTATTTATTGCATTGTTAAGATAACAATACTTATTGGACTATTTCTACCCTTAACTTATACACTTTCACCACCCATTAATTAATTACACTTTATTCTGATATTGTTCCCTGTAGTGAATGAATTCATTATGGGATATGTTTTCTAACAATATTTTAAAATAAATGTATATCTGTGGATAGACGTATCATAATTTGGTCTGTATACCTAAATAACGTAGTATGGTGGACCATATTCCAAATAAGTAGCTTTATATAATTACAGGAACTAAAAACTGTATGTAACTTATTTCAATGTATATACACATAGTAATGCATTGTATTTTGATAAGCCTACTTGGGAACATTGAAAGTCAGCCAAATCAATATATAATTTATAATAATAATAAAACCAATTATTCTGAGGTTAATATCTCAAGTTAAAGTTTTGTTTATAATATTCCATAACAATCTACGTGGCTTAGAACATAATCCTTTCCAGACCTATTCCGAAATAATAATAATAATAATAAACCTATATCCACAATATTTTAGTTTCTAAGTTTTAGGCTTAAGCAGCATTTAACAGAACCTAAGTTTTAATTGTCTGAAGTTAGAATATTCTCTGTTTGACCTTAAAAAGTTTCAAAGCTTAAATAATTTGCATATACACAAGGCTCAGTCTGAATTTTTTTATTTAAGGCCAAGACATTACGCCTTGTAGACTATTAAAGCCATGATAATTATTATGTGTTCTATTATTGGACAGGTTCCTTTAGATTATTTGGTAAAAACAATATGGAATCCAGTGCTTGTAATGATAACGAATTCGTTTATTTCCTCCATAATATTTACTACAGACTTCATTCACTGGTGGGCCTAATTTCACAAACAGCATTTGGACAGAAATTGCAGGATTAATTTGACGCCTAACTCACTTATAAACTTACTTGCAGGTGTTCCTCATTAATCGATTGATAACAAACATGATGACTGACTCACTTTCTAAGTTACCAACTAAATCACAGAAGAATGGACTCACTGTATAATTCATTAACTCACACTGAGCTGATTAACTCATTAAATGACTGCTTTAATGGGTTTCATATTTATATTCCTACATTGTTTCTGTATACTGCAAGATATTTCTAGATTTATCTCATGCGAAATTAGTAAACAAGTATATAAACTAAAATATTATAACATATTCATTAGTGCCTGTCTTGATTTAGATATCGAATCTACTTTTAAATCTTCAAGTAATGTGTTCATGTATCACTAGACATGTCATTTTGTGCTACATTAATTATATACTTGCAGTGAGACAAGGAAGGCATTTGCCCACCCAAATAGTTTTCTTGACCCTTATTTGCCCCCGCCTCAATTTAATCCTAACATAGAGCGAATGTAATGTATAACAAGAAAACACGTTTGCATGCGCACTACAGTTTTAGGGGATGTTTCTTTTTTCTTGTATGCTAGAAGTCAACCAAATACATGCTACAATAATAGTTATTCCCTTTAACCCTACTTTTTCATACTAATGGTTCTACTTCAGAAAAATTGTTTATTTAATTAAATAATGATTCAAAGAACACAGAATAATAACATGCAAAAAGCAGAACATGTCCCACAACTATCATAATTTTTCTAACGACGTTAGTAATTAAGCAAAATTGGTCGATATGTTTCCCATAAGAAAGTAAGTAAAACTGAAACCGAAACTACAAATCTCTATTGGGGAAAAAAGAAATAAAAATAATACGCCATTTCAAAGGTGGAACCCTTAATTTTCTTTGGTTATACGTAATATAGGATTAAAAGTAAGAGAAAACTATTGACAAGTTCTGAAAGGGAGAATTGACATGTTGGTATGGCAAGAGAGGTCTGATTTTTTATATAATAAGTCAGTAACTGATTAAAATTGAAAGCTATACATATTATGCTTTGCCTAAGCGATGACAATATTATACTACTCCTGCAAAAGAGCTAACAAGAGACCTAGAAACATTCCCAGAAACATTGATAAATAAGGCCTTCAGATCGATTTTGCGGTAAGCAGTTGTGACAAGCACGGGCTTGTTGTGTACTAAGCTATCTTTGGTAATTTTACTTTGCGCCTCAGTACTTGTGAAGTTCTTCTACAAGTTTCTAGGTCAAGAGTTCGCGGATATATTTAAACAATAAATTTTACTGGTTGAAATTGTTACAGAAAATAAGACAAATCTTACCTCAAGCCATCTATATTCACTGTTTTGCTTATCATCTTAATTTGGTCATCGTAGAAAGTGTGAAATCTTTTTCCCCTGTGGCTGACTTTTTGCTAACATTTTAAAGTGATTACTTCCAAAGAAGAAAATACATGCACCCAAATGAAAAGCCTGTAGATAAAACAATGATGTAAACATAACGGGCTTGTCAGGTGCGTGATATAAGTGCAGTTGTAGCAAGGTTTGACTGTTTTATTAAGTTTCTGCGGTATGTTGTCATAAGTGACAGCAATCGAGACCGTTCATTAAATGCCCGATCCATTTTGGCGCAACGTAATCAGACATTCATATACTATGTGCTGTTTTTGAATGACATCTTGCGTGAAGCAAAAGGAGCGCTAGATATAATGCAAAGTTCCATGTTAGATTAATTAAAAGCAGCAGATCTCATTGAGAATCTTCTACCAGAGTTGTAAGCCTACAGATGTGACGACAAAGCTACACATTTTTTTAACTACCAGACATGACCTGAAATGTTGCCTTCGGCGTCAGTTACAGAGCTCCATGCCCTCAAACATGGACGACTTTGGAGTTCTAATCATACTTGGGAAAGGGGATGCCGTACGAGATTCATCTGATATGAATGAGCCATCTTGTTTCCAACCATTGATAATTTGCTTGGAGAACTAAACAAACGATTCAGTGAAGAAAATCTCCAACTGCTCTGCTCCCTGTCGGAAATTGACCCCAAATCTGAAAAATTCCTCGATTTTGAGACTATTAAACCTTTTGCAGCCTATTATAGGCTGAATCCTGAAGACATACGAATGGAAATGGGGCAAGTTAGAAGAATGAATGAGCGTTCAGATGCGACATTTGGAGCAGTCGAGGAGTTTGTGGAACATCTCAAACCTTTTACTGAACTTTACAAGGTTATAAAGATAGCACTAACTCTCCCAGCCAGCACAGCTGGTTGTGAGAGGAGCCTTAACAAGCTAAAACTGATCAAAAATCGCCTTAGAACCAATTTGGCAGATAAGAGACTGAAGAGTCTAACAGTAACTAGCGCCCACAGAGAATGCGCTCTTTCCATTGATTTTGATTATATTGTTAACAGGTTCGTTACCAAGTTTCCAAATAGAAGGTTAACGTTGGTTTAAAGTGTAAGAGGACGATTGTTGGTGTTTGGTAAGTTCACACTTTTGACCATTATGCATGAAACCACTTTTAAAGGGATTTGTCATATCCCCCCTAAAAAAATTCTAGATATGCTAGAATGGTCAAAAACCTTTTGATCCATTTCAACGTCTGTGAGTACTTTAGGGCTTCAAAACTCAATACAAAGTACTTTTTGAAACTAAACGGTGGTTCAATGTAATTTCGGAGGAGTAACGAGTTCCTTTAAAATTACACGTGAGTATAAGTTGTCTTTTTTTTGCTCCCCAAAATTTTGGCGTTTCCCCACACACACTAGATTTTTGGTGTTAGCGTCACCACCTTATACTTGTATAGTTGTACTCTTTAATATACCTATCACATATGACCCTGCTATTTCTAACATAGTCGAACACTGAATACTGATTTTTTATAACTATTTATATTCTAACATAGTCAATCACTGAACACTTGTTTTTAAACTATTTACACTTGTTGTAATTTTGTTCCCCGGTGGAACAGAGGTATGTTTAATGACTTACAACGCTAAAATCCGGGATTCGATTCCCCAAGGTAGACACAACAGATAGTCAACATGGCTTTGCTCTAAAAAAACTGCTTGTAATTTATTTTACCTCTTTCTAAACTAGTCAATCGCACTGAAATAAACAAAGCTACCACATTGATATATATCTGTTTAATACAGTTAAATTTCGGTAGACACAGAGTTTTTTAACATGGTCTTGCTTCCTTCATAAATGTTGATTTGAATGTAATTCACAATTGGCATATAGTACATTGCTTTTCTTAGTCGTGATTAATTTTAGAGAACATTCAACCTTTAGACAGTTAAATTTATTAAAAAATACAAATTTTCTGCTTCAAGTATGCTCTTAAATTTTCCAAACGCTTGAATTGCATAGCACGTTCATTGAAATGTGCCATTAAGAGAAGTAACAGATTCTTTTGGATTTGGACATTATTGTGTAGAGGTTAGGACTTTAATTTTCGTGAAAGTCCTTAATATTATACAAAAACAAAGCCTACTTTATTCATTTGTCTAAATGATAACAAAAATATTTTACTCTAAAATGAATAATCCATGTATATTCATGATAATTAGTTATATTTTAGAGATGAATAGATAAAATCCTACCAATTATTATTTACTAAGTGACAAATGATACTTTATTCTTGCTGAAAAATTTCTAGTTTTATGTATGTGCTTGTTTTTCGAGTAATTACATTTGACATTTTTCATTTGTTACTTTGGATGATTGCAAGGATGACAATCAAAATTTTCGAACGAAGTTAAACAATTCATTATAACCATACAAATTATTATTTAATGTACTAATTTAGGCCTTGAAATTAAATTTCAGTCGTACTATGACTATTCTAACAAAGTTAAACGAACCAAGTGCACATGATGAAACCGTACACATATGTAATTTCCAGACATAAAGCTAACATAAAATAAATTTGATTCCTCGTCTCAAAAAGAAAGTTGAGATAATAACATACATTTGGTAAACAAAAAACCGTTTTGTTTTGCTTTTATTTTAGCGCTAAAGTGTTTTGTGTGTATATAAGGAGTAATTGACATCCCTAAACAAATTGTTTGCTGATATAAAACGTCGCATATTTACTATTGTAGCTTTATATTTAGCGCAAAATACTGCTTTCTTGTTGTTGAAACAATTTTGGTGAATCTTAAACTAATATAACATATAATTATGCAAATACTTTTGTTATAAAATATGACACTGTGTCATTCAGGTTCAAGCAAAAATATTTCGTAAGCATTGTAATTCTAAATTAATATATTGAATTCAACTAAATATTGTTAGTTTTTTTTTGCTATTTCTTCCGTGAATCATAATTTGGTCCGAAATGTTTTTTTATGTGTGTTTTTTATTGTATTTTTTTTCGCAATTTAAAGAGGAAACAGACTGTTGCCTTTGTTCTCCTGTTCTGTCCTCACACTTATGGAAACGTGATTTTGTTTTTCAGAAACAATACCAAACACATTAAAATCATGCTTACATCTAATCGTATTCTGTTTACGTTGTTGAACTTTTACAGAGCCCCCTAACAGTGTAGCTCCAGATGTTCAAATCCTTAATAAAGAAATAGTGGAGGTGCAGCCTGAATCCTTAACTTTGAAATGGGAATCAGCGAAACTTAGTTGGCAATCAAAAGCTTCAGTTTCTCTTCATCTTTGGGGTTTTGAGTAAGAATATTTAGATTGATTATTAGGAAACAAATCATTCAATTTGTTTCGATTATTTATATCTTCTTTTTGTTTTTACAACTTAAGAGGTGTAACTCGTTTGTTGCCTTTATGAAAAGAAGTTTATGCAACTAAGATGTTAAGCATAATCTCAAGCACATTTTAAAAAAGTGTCTTGATATATTAACATATGCCGGAATGTCTTATTTGGTAATATTTTAAGAGATTATACAAGTGTATTTGAATGCAATATTGAAAAAGTTTTCTGCAAAAGCTTTTAAAATAACCATATTATTATTATGAGCCTGTTCCCTAGAGGTGAGACGATGACCGAATACACAAGCATAAAGGAACGTTAAAATACTATGTAATTTAGGTAATTAGTTTCATTTCAAAATACCAACTTTAGAGAAGCATATCGTAATGAACTTGAAGTTATTATCTCTGAAGTTATATAATATTTTGACTTTTTTTTCTCATAGAAATAACAATTTGTTTGTATAGAGAGAACGATCAAGAGCCTTCTTTAACTTATATATCGCAACTAAACGACGGTGAGACCATTTTAAATGACCAAGGAAAACGGTACATTATGGAAACATCTAAGTTCGAAAACAGAAGAGACTATGGCAAACTGAGATTAACTTTTGGTCTCATTAGTGTGAACCTCACAGACGCAGCTTTCCTGGATCGTAAATTCAGATCTTCGCCGTAAGTAATTTTCAAAAACGTTTGTTCCTTAATATTTAATAATTGGTGAAATAAAATATAAAATTATGTAAAAAATGTGCTCTCATTTTAACAAAAGATACAAATAATAATAATAACCTACTGACAATCTAAGAACAGTTCGTAGTTACGATTTACGTAAAAAAAAAAAAAAGATAATTCCCTTCCTACTTTTATAGAAAAAAAATTTAAAGCAGTGATTATAGAACTCTGCTGCATTTGAAACATACTATTGTGGAATATATTCTAATGTGTCTTTCACTACAATGAGTGTCTTTTTTGTTGTTGTTATGTGAGTAATGATTGGTAAAGTCTAGAAATTTCATGAAAGTTTAGACCTCCGTAGAATCTCGAAGCTTCTTGCAATTCATGAAAAACTATGGAAATATAAAAACGCCAAGCTGAGTGAATAATAGTTATTTAATAAGTTCAGTGTCAGAGTTAGACATTGAGTCAACCATTGTACTATTTGGAAAGAGCTACTAAGTGTTCATAATTATCTATATGGGTAAATATTTACACTTTGGAGGAGGCATGCAGAATTAAAGTGGCTAGCGAAGTTTTGCAGTCCAAAAGGCCATATGAGAAGATGGCTTCATAAACTACAAGGACTCGACATTAACATCATGCATCACTTTGGATGGAACCATATAAATACTGATGTATTATCCTGAAAACCACGAGTTAACGAAGAATGTAAACACTTTTAAAAGAGGCAACAATGAGATAGTAAACATAATCAACCTAAATTCCAACAGAGTATATACTTCAAGATGGGAGATCCACAAGTAATGATGAAGAACTAATGTGGTTCAACACTCAACTGAAAAATGCCAAGAAAAAATATGTGATATTGAAATACATTATTCAGAGGGTGAAGAATAGCGCAGAAAAGTATTTCTGGCAAACAGTTGTTCCATATTGCCCAAAGATACAAATGTACTCTACACAGTGAGTTTATCGTGTCTACGAGAGGGCTTGCTATGTATGAAATGTGAGGTTACCAGTGTACAGAATCAACGACTACCGTTTGTAGTTCCAGAGTCAGAAGTACTTCATCATGCCCACAACCTTTTGGGCCTGGCAAAGCCTGGTGGTTAGGGCGCTCGACTCGCAACCTGAGGACATCCCCGTCACATCGAACATGTTCACCCTTTTAATCGTGGGAACATTATAATGTGACGGTCAGTCCCACTATTCATTGGTAAAAAGTAGTATAAGAGTTGATGGTGGGTGTTGGTGTTGGCTAGTTGTCTTCCCTCTAGTTTATCACTGCTAAATTAGAGTAGGCTAGCGCAGATAGCTCTCATGTAGCTTTGTGCAAAATTTAAAAGAAACCAAACCACACCCTTCCAATATCTGGACACATAAATGTTAAAAATACACTAGAGAGATTTAGAGACTGCTTATATTGGGTTGGGTGCTGTGAAGCTGTAGAGAATCGTGTATTATGCTGTGAGAAAAAAAGGTGTGATTATCAGTGCTCTTGGTTCTCTGCCACAGGGCAACAGTAGGAATAAATACATTATAGTTTGATGGATTATTTCACCAAATGACCAGAACCAAATTCTAGCAACTCTAGAAAGTCTAGCAAGGAAACTCGTCAATGAATTTATTTCAAAATTTGGAATGTTTATAGAACTTCACTCAGGTAGTAGGTAGAAATTTGAATCAGCGTTATTTGCAGAAATATGACACATCTTTGGCACCAGAAAGACCAATATGACAGCCTTTCATTCATCTTCCAGTAGAATAATAAAGATATACAACCATATATTTTAAAAGCAATCAACTGTTTATGTGGATCTTTCATTGCTAATTATGAGTTATTAAGTGGCAGTACCTGAAGGTACATGCAACACACTATCACAACTGATATTTTGGAGAAAAAAAATGAAAGTGCCATTGGACCTTCTGTATTCACATCCTGAGGATAATCACTCAGAAAAGTCTTACACAAAATATTCAGAGAGACTAACAAACACTATTGACATCATACATGTCATTATTAAGGAAAGACACAAATCATCTAGTGATAAAATTAAATGGCACCACGATGTTAAAGGTGAAAATTTTGGATATCATTGAGGTGACATGGTATGACTGTAAATACAAATCCCATCACAAGAGAGGACAGACTCCAAAGTTAAGCAGGTGTTAGAAAGGACCATACAGAATAAACAAAATAATCAATTATATGACTTGCATAACACAAAAGGACAGGCAGTCCAAGCCAAAGGTCATCCACTGTGATCGTTTATGGAAGTACATCGGTGAGAGAATGGCCAACGGGGCAACTTCAAAGAAGAAGCTGTAAGCAGAAAGTCAATCTGTCGAGACTACTTTCTGAGGATCATGAAGGACAGTGCTACCAGTGGCTTAACTCGACCATCTACCAAAATAGAACTATCTTAGTGATAGGGCAGCAAGTGACGATAAGGGAAAAAAAGGTCATCGTATCTGAATGCCATAAGCCTTATAAGAGAAAACTACCAAAATGACTTGGCGAACAGACAGCTTAGACACAGTAAAATAATATATTATAGACTTTGCTATGTTAACTAAAATTTTTAATACCTTTTTCTCAACACCTTTAATTAATAATATAGTATTGTTTATTTGTTTCAAGTTAAGCACAAAGCTACACAATGGGTTATCTGTGCTCTGCCCACCATGGGTATCGAAACCCGGTTTCTAGCGTTGTAAGTCCGCAGACATACCGTTGTGCCACTGGGGGGTGGGCAATAATATAGTAATTATTGTACCAAATTGGGAATATTAATTTTGTTAATTCTAAATGACTTTATTTCTAATTATGGACTTCTAAGTTTAGTGACTGTTTCATTTCTGTACTAACATTGTTCAAGAGACTGCACAATCTATGAAGGAGAAAATATTGTGAGATATATTTTGATTGTTTCAATGTTTTTTGTTGTTTTTTGCTAGAGACTTTTTTATTTTATTTTACATGAGTAATGACTGGTGAAGTCTAGAAATTTCATGAAAGTTTAGGCCTCTGTAAAACCTTAAAGCTTATCGTAGTACATAGAAAACTAGTACCATATAAAAATGCCAGCCTGAGTAAGCTAGAGTTAGTTACTCAGTGAATGTCAGTTAGTGAGTTAGACAGTGAAAACTAGTGAGTTTTTTGTTTATAATGCAGCTAGTAAGTTAGTCAATGAGTCAGTCACCGTGTTTTTTTATTGATCCATTTCCGAAGAGTTACTGCAAATAGGTGACTTGAGATTTATTTGTGAGCTAAGCGTACATTAGCTACGGAATTTCTGTTGAAACTTCGTTTATGGTGTTAGGTCTTCTAGAGGGCGGCCTGTATAAAACGGTATTAAAGAAATTAATTCATTGTCGTTACATGTACTGGCCTTCGATTATTGTTACTGAATAATTCAATAGGATTTGCACAACAATAGAATACTTTACGATAATACTTTATATTTCTAGAAACTTAAAGGAAATTATAAAGATTGTGTTTTTATGTACATTAGACCTAAAAGTTCGATATAAAAGAGGATTGTTTGAATGAATTAAACAACACTAACACACGAAGACTACTTATATAGGTAATACTAAATGTAAAAACAAAAATCCTTTTAGTGCAGTTTCATTAGTAAATGAAATATAATTTCTTATGTCACATGGAAGAAACACGTTAAACTGCAATTGCAACTAAGAATTTTTCACAGAAATATCTTACTTCAATTAATTTTGGTCTTCCAGTGGGTCAGTGGAAAGCTAACGTGCTTACAACACTAAAATTTCGATTCCCCGCGCTGGACAGAGCACGAGTAGCTAAGATTGTTAATATATATACATATTTG
>NW_013666233.1:398898-406816 GCF_000517525.1 Limulus polyphemus
ATGTTAGCGGAGAACGAAAAGATTCCAATCAAGGATGATTTACTTCATTCCTAACTTTTTCTTTATTGTGCAAACTGTTATACTTCGTTAGATATTGATGGGTAAAGTTGTGAGCTGAGTTATTATTCAAAAACACTGGTTTGTTATTTTCTTTCTAGAGTTCTCTGGAGTAATCCAGTTCCACTAGCCTGGTATTTCTATCACCAATGGAGGCGCGAATGGGGCAGTTCATGGAAAAATTACATGTGTGAACAATGGTACTTGAACGAGAAATACAGTGATCGTTTTGCAACTACCAACTTCCGTTGTCCGTGTACCCTTACACAAGCAGAACTGGACCGTGGACGGTTTTCACCAGATACTCAGTGTAACGTCATCAACAAGAACTGCGAAGTTTTCCATAACGGAGCTCAGCACTGTGTTCGATCAGGACGGCCCTCGTGGGTTATTTTTCTTCTAGTTCCTTTGTATTAAAATTTGTTTATGAAGCATGGAGAAGTTACAACTCTTCACAATTAGTTAGCAAGTTTGGTTAAAGAGATGACAGAGTATTTTACTGAACTCAGTTTTTCCCTAAAAACACACTTTTAATGTTTTTTAAGCGATTCGTAATACTATTTAAGGAAATGAAAAATAATCTAGAATTTTTTATCTAAAGATTCTTTCTGTTCAAGTAAACATCAGAACAAAATACCCATGCACATACATATTTCAAGCTTAAATACATTATTTTCCAGTCAGAAAGTATTCATTGATTAGGTATTACTTTAAATACTTTGTATACACATGTTATTATTTCATGAAAACTTATGATATGTCCACTTTCTAGGATTGGAGGTTCTGGTCAAATGTGCTGTTATGACGACCAGGAGGAATTGATGCAAACAGCGGATACAATGTACGGCGGTAGACCCTCTCGATCTTTTGTCTATGGAAAACACCCATACAAATGGCGTATGTATGTAAGTACCAAAAATGGAGTCAACATAATATATAACTTGTTAATTTAAACAAAGAAGTGTGTAATGATATCAGACACGAACCTTATATTCAATTACACCACTCCTTCCCACGCTGGCTCAGAGATATGTCTAAGAACTTATAAAGCTGAAAAAAGAAAAATTGGATTTTGATACTGCAGTGAGCAGGTCACAGATAGCCCATTGTGTGTAACTTTGTGCTTAACAGCAAACAAATACTAAAATATTCGTTTTAAGCCAGAACTGTTGTTACACTGATTAAGTAAAGCTGAATCACTTTAAGATGAAATAATTCTAAATGCTGATCATTTGTTTCGTGTGCTTTGAATTTAGCGCAGAACTACTCGATAACTATCTGCGATAGTCGTCGTCCCTAATTTAGCAGTGATAGACTAGAGGGAAGGCAGTTAGTCAACACCATGCACTGCCATCTCTTGTGCTACTTTTTTACCAACGAATAGTGGGGTTGACTGTCACGTTATAACTTTCCCAAAGCTAAAAGGACGAGTTTGTTAGATGAAGGGGGATTCGAACCTACGACCCGCCAGCCTCATTGATAAAATTAGTCCTGTAGCATTTATACATAAAGAAGTATTTGCATTTTTGTTATTAACTCTTGAATTGTTTTCGTGGTTTCTTTTTGTATATTATATAATAGTACTCGTAACCTGCTAGTTTTATTTATTAAAGTTAAAATTGGTTTTAGTCTGTATTTCTTGTGTTATTTGGAGTTTTCGTTGTGGTATTTCGAAATAACGCCTGAAGTAATTCTTACGTTTTAGTTTGCTATTGCAATTATTAAGTGTCTCTTAGTCTTCTTTTTTTAAGCTTTCTCCTGATGATTCAGGGTTTAATGCTATCCTTTTATATACCACTTTTTGTTTGTAAAATCCATGACGTTTTAATTTTCACGTGATATAATATATTCTATAAAGTTCAAAAAAGATTATTTTACTTTTAGTAACAGAAATCTGGGCCCTAAGCCTAACAAATACATATACACAGATGTGTGTGTTGTACTAATATAGATTTATTACCTTATTGAATAATTGATTGAAATGTTTTTGTTACCTGTAGTTTATATTCTAAGAAACACATTTCAACTTTAACGTCCCCCATGGGTCAATGATAAGTCTATGGACTTACAATGCAAAAATCTGGGATTCGATTTCTCGCAATGGACAGATTGCAGATAGTGGTTGAGTTTGACTTAATGATTATCGTACCGAGTTGAGGATCGTAAAGTCCAAAGTTTGATTCTACGAAGCACTCACTCGGCACTCTCAGCAATATTGAGTGATGAGCAATTTTAAATGAAAGAAAGCTATGCCAGAATCTCGGGGTCTCTGACTTGGCTGTTTAACTTTATAAGAAGCTTTCAGGTGGAAAATGCCGAATGCTTTCTCCAAACTGCCAATTTAGTAACCAGAAAACACAAAATCAGGGTATTTTTCCATTATACAAATATCGATATATACATGCAAGGTGAATCGTTAAGAGCATAATTTCATGAACCTAATCGCACAATACACTTCGAAATAACGAAATTAAGTACATAAAGGATCATTTAAGTATTTGTTTACATTTTTGATTTCAAGGAATTCCGATTACTTTAAATTTGGAACCCAGTAATAAAGAGATAATACGATTTAATGTATTCTGAACTTTTCTGTAGATCCCTATACTTTCTAACTGGCTGCACGACGTAATGCCTTTCTTCTACTGTTGTAAGTGGGCTGATAGACAAGAAAATTCTGAAACGTGCGACATGTACAACTACTGGAGAACTTCTCAGGACTGTTCCGCATATCAGCCTCCAGGTGTTGGTGAGTATCACAATATCCAGGTTTAGGTGATGATCATGGTCTCCAGGTATTGGTGAGGATCATGGTCTCCAGGTATTGGTGAGGATCATAGTCTCCAGGTATTGGTGAGTATAACGGTCTCCAGGTGTTGGTGAGTATCATAGCCTCCAGGTGTTGGTGAGTATCACGGTCTCCAGGTGTTGGTGACGATCATGGTCTCCAGGTATTGGTGAGTATAACAGTCCCCAGGTGTTGGTGAGTATCACGGTCTCCAGGTGTTGGTGAGTATCACAACCTCAAGGTTTAGGTGATGATCATGGTCTCCAGGTATTGGTGAGGATCATGGTCTCCAGATGTTGGTGAGTATAACGGTCTCCAGGTGTTGGTGAATATCACGGTCTCCAGGTGTTGGTGAGGATCACGGTCTCCAGGTATTGGTGAGTATCACGGTCTCCAGATGTTGTTGATTATCACGGTCTCCAGGTGTTGGTGAGTATCATAACCTCCAGGTGTTGATGAGTATCGCGGTCTCCAGGTGTTGGTGAGTATTACGGTCTCCAGGTGTTGGTGAATATCGCACTTTCTGCGAAATAATTTTGTACATGGCAATAAAAATACGACTGCCCAGTCTAGATGAAGGTAAATGTTTGTAGTAAACCCAAACTATAGATGCGAATTGTGTTTTGTTATAAAAACAATAATTACTGAAATGTAATGTTGGCGCGTATTTTCTGAAATGTGAAATACATGGTGCAAAAAAAATATTTATTTAGTTAACCCAATAAAATAAAATAAATAAATAATACATATTCATCCTCTAAATTAAAGATCGTACTATACTGCACTATAATAGGTATCTTAACATGAGACTGAAACAGCTTTAAAAATCTTCTAGGTACATCTTATAAATATTAAATCTAATGGGTATGATGTTTTAGTTGTCGTTCATTTGCTTTCGCAAAATTTCTGAAGTTTAATGATAAGAATTACACTAATTGTTATACCTGAACGTTCACTGTATATTTTTATTGAATATACTATTGTATTTTAACGCATTTATTTTAAAATTTTAAATTACTTTTTACCTAAACGTAGAACGACAACTTAAGAAACAGGCAAAGGGCTTATTTCTCAAAAAGCCGCAGATATACTCTGTGGTGGATTATTCAAGATATGCGGATGTTGTGTTTTAGTATATACATTCAAGACTGGATTACACAAGATATACTGGTGTTTTGTTTTAGTACACACTCAAGGCTTGTTTTAAAAATGTATGCAGATGTTGTGTTTTAGTATATACATTCAAGACTGGATTACACAAGATATACTGGTGTTCTGTTTTAGTACACACTCAAGGCTTGTTTTAAAGAATGTATGCAGATGTTGTGTTTTAGTATATACATTCAAGACTGGATTACACAAGATATACTGGCGTTCTGTTTTAGTACACACTCAAGGCTTGTTTTAAAAATGTATGCAGATGTTGTGTTTTAGTATATACATTCAAGACTGGATTACACAAGATATACTGGCGCTCTGTTTTAGTACACACTCAAGGCTTGTTTTTAAAATGTATGCAGATGTTGTGTTTTAATATATACATTCAAGACTGGATTACACAAGATATACTGGCGTTCTGTTTTAGTACACACTCAAGGCTTGTTTTAAAAGTGTATGCAGATGATGTGTTTTAGTATATACATTCAAGACTGGATTACACAAGATATACTGGTGTTCTGTTTTAGTACACACTCAAGGCTTGTTTTAAAAATGTATGCAAATGTTGTGTTTCTATAACACACTGCAAGACAGTATCAATCTTTGTTCAAAAGACTTTTAATTTTTATTTCATATAAATAAATACTAGCTGACGTTTCTATTCAACGTACGGTGAAGACAAAGGACCGAAGGATCCAAGAATTGATTGACATAGTAGGTCAGATCCAAAACTGATTCCTCATGTCACTTCCCGTGGTCCTTAAGGGTATATGTAAGGTTTGATGACAATCGGTCCAGCGATCAGAGAGAGATAACTTGCTACGTGTGTAATATAATGGATACGAATTTTTAGATTCAATATGAAAGATTTTTTTTTATGTGACAGTATATGAAGTATACTTTGGACTGTAAATATGTTTACATGTGATTTTTGTTTTTGTTATAATATTTTATTCTAGCCAGCGTCTATGGTGATCCTCATTTTCTTACGTTTGACCGTGTGAATTACACCTTCAATGGGAAAGGGGAATTCGTGTTAGTCCATGTGGATAACCCTTTACATAAGCTACACATACAAGGAAGATTTGAACAAGTTCCTAGGCCTTCTTTAAATGGTGGGTTTCTTGGAGTAGAAACTATGTACTTTAATGTTGTTGGGATCGAAAAGTGAATTGTTCTTCTGAGTTTGACTGAAGAATTATATACAAAAAACTTAAGAGCTAATATTAGAGCAAAAACTATTAATATTAGTACGTAACTTTCTCTTCAAGTACTGGTTTAGAAAATAGTAGTAGTTTTATACAATATTATTTATATAACTATGTGAGCGAACAAAACATAGAATACAACAATTAATTAATCCTTCTAGCTCGTCGCACTTTTTAGTCTGACGAAAACGTGAAGGACATTTGGTGTCTTTCCAGAACTAATATTAACACCACTGCTCGTTAATTGGTGTAAAAGAAAGCTTGCGCTTAAAACAAGTTATCATTTGCTGAAGTCTGACAGAATTTATTAAAAAAATAGCTCGGGAGAGATCGCAGCGTACTACATTCAAGTTACACTTTACACACACATATATATATAGCTTGTTTGTTTGAAGTTAAGCACAAAGCTACACAATGGGCTACTTGTGCTCTGCCTACCACGGTTATCGAAACTCGATTTTTTTGCGTTGTAAGTCCGCAGACATACCGCCGTGCCACTAGGGGCTGCATAATATACTGGCATTAAATGTTTTAAAATAGTTTATTTTAATTTTGCATCCACTGTTGTTTTATGAGTTATGACTAGCTTGTTCTTGCATATAGTGATAACTAATAGAACTGGCAATTAAGAAAACTGAGTAAAATAAAGACTCAATTTATATGAATACTTTTTAATTCACTGGTGCCTTTAATATCTCAAGTTTCTTTCATTTCTAAAGTACTCTAAGAAAGCCTATTCAGGATTATTTTACAGACTAGGTTCTTGAAAATGAACATACTAGGTGAAATATTTTAAATGTCATGAATGTCTGTCAAAGATAAAAAAATAATTCTTAATAAACCCATATTAAAGTAGGGGCTTTTCCTAATTAAGAAAATATGTTTTTTATAATAACAAATAACAGCAATATTTAAGGAAAATAGTATATCATATATATATATATATAATGGCCGAGGGCGGCTTAGCTGTCAGCATGCCAGACTGTGGACCGAGGTTCCTCAGCCTGCGCTATGTTACCACTAAACAATAAATCGCGCTCCGTACTTTGAAGCCATGGATAAGTTATAGCAGCTATGGCCAAATCCCACTATACGTTATAGCAGCTATGGCCAAATCCCACTATACGTTATAGCAGCTATGGCCAAATCCCACTATACGTTATAGCAGCTATGGCCAAATCCCACTATACGTTATAGCAGCTATGGACAAATCCCACTATACGTTATAACAGCTATGGCCAGATCTCACTATACGTTATAGCAGCTAAGGACAAATCCCACTATACGTTATAACAGCTATGGCCAAATCCCACTATTAGATTAGAGTAGCCAAACAGTTCAAAGGCGTCGGAACCGGGGGTGCTACAGCACCCCCACTTTTACATATTTGACTTATATAGCGCCTGTAAATTATATTACTATATTAATTTTTTGGGGTATGCCCCCGGACTCCCCCTGGATTGAGTTGCTTTTAGCAGCTCCTTATACTTTCGGTCTCTCACTGCAAAATCTGTAGATCTAACCAAGCACCCCCACTTTGCAACTCCTTCCTACACCACTGCAATTAGTGATGGGTGGTGTTAACTATCAACCTTCCCCTTATTCTATCAGTTGAAAGCTAGAAACGACTAACGCAGATAGCTCTTGCGCGGAATTCAGCAAACAAACTAAATAGAGAAAAGTATTATTAAATGTATACTTGTATTGGTTTGTAGTCAGCTTTCATATCTTGTTCTTTTATGCTTTATTTCGGTTATTTTTGGAAGAATGTTTTTCATAATAATGAATTTCATCAATTCTTATTATCTAATTCACCAAATATTTGTAAAGTGCATCATAAGATTTGATATTATTACAGTTTCATTAGTCTGTAAACTCATTGCAATGTACCATATTTAGACAAAATGATCAATGGAACCTATCTTACCGCTATTTCTGCTATGGACAATGTATCTTCAATTGTGGAGTTCCGTATTCGTCCAGATGCCGCTAGGTGGCGGTACCACATGTATATTTTAGTGGACAAAGAGTATGTATTTTTTTGGGATGACTCGATGAGAATCCAAAACTTTAAAGGTATGTTTGGAATTTTTTCATTTTATTATCTTACTTTTCTTTGCCGTAGGCTAGTATTAGAGAAATGACTAGATTTTAATAACATGAATTATCAATGGTCATGCTCCATATTAATCTAAATAACACATAAATTACAAATTGAAAAATTAAGAAATTCTCTTCTCTACTTTTTCGAAACTTAATCCACAGACTGAGATTCACAGGTGCTGCTACATACCCACAGGTTTATCAGAATTGAAACTACAGACTTGGATTAATAGGCCCTGCTACCTACCCACAGGTTTATCAGAATTTAAACTACAAACTTGGATTAATAGGCCCTGCTACATACCCACAGGTTTATCAGAATTTAAACTACAGATTTGGATTAATAGGCCCTGCTACATACCCACAGGTTTATCAGTTTCATAAGTAAATAAATATTGTATATTATGGAGTATTTCTCTTTTAGTGTAGTTTCATAAGTAAATAAGTAATGTATATTATGAAGTATTTCTCTTTTAGTGTAGTTTCATAAGTAAATAAGTAATGTATATTATGAAGTATTTCTCTTTTAGTGTAGTTTCATAAGTAAGTAAGTAATGTATATTATGAAGTATTTCTCTTTTAGTGTAGTTTCATAAGTAAGTAA
>NW_013666233.1:407703-412422 GCF_000517525.1 Limulus polyphemus
CACGTGATTTTAATTGGATGTCATCACCACTATATATATATATATATATATATATATATATGCATATGAACATATCAATAGTTCTAAAATTATCAAATATATTAATTGTAAATAGGTGATTTTTAGTCAGCACTATAAAACAATAATGATGAAATTAATATAAATCAAAAACATTACTAAGAAACTCAAAAATCAAAATAAATTTTTTTCATTACCAGTCCTTGTTGTCATCATTTGTCGCCACAGCACCCAAACGCGTTAGGGATATTCCATCTACGAGACAAGATCCAGACGTTGATGTCAAACTAACTAGTAACTAAGCAAGATCTGTTAAGGGTTAGGAGTTGAATGCTTAAACCCATAATGTCTAAACTCCTACTGCCTTTCACTGTCTGCAGCCAGTTGTGTGAAGGCAGTTACCCTTAATATTTAGATACAACCTTAAAGTAGAAATAAACCATCATAAGTTTCTGCAATGTAAAACTCCCAACATCCAACTTTTTTATGAGATTCACAAAAAGCCAAAAATATACTCATAGTAGAAATGGACCATCCTATATTTCTACAAGACTCACAACCTCCACCATTTTATTTAATTATGTTAAGCAGAACTAAAACCCTACCTTAATAGTTCTTATTCCCCATCCTCCTCCCTGATATATCTAATAAGTGGTTATCGTTTGTGCCAAATGACTGATCGAGTCCCATCACCACTAAATATGATCTAATTATGTATTTATATTTAATTTTGACCTCTGCGTTTCTGTCAGTATATAATTCAATTGTTATTCAATAGACTTTCACAATGCATGCTATCAGCATATAATGTATAATAATAAATTAGTAAACAACGATTTATAAGCCTAATGAAGTGATTTTTTGTTAGGGGGGGGACATATTACATGTTTCGACAGAACATTGGCCTGTATTCTTCAGGTCTTCGAGAATATGGAAAAATGTTCTGTCGAAACATGTAATAATGTTCCACCTAAACTAAACCACTTCATTTTACCTAAATATCGTTATTTTGCAGATTTATTATTATATTAACATAATGTGCTTCCATACTTATTATTATATTAACATAATGTGCTTCCATACTTATTATTATATTAACATAATGTGCTTCCATACTTATTATTATATTAACATAATGTGCTTCCTTACTTATTATTATATTAACATAATGTGCTTCCATACTCAAGTGTATAATATATGATATGTGAACAAAAAGTTTGTAATATCAATAAGGATTTCTGGGTAAATGACTGTTACTTAATATATTAATTATTTTATATTATATTATATATTATTTTATTATCGTTTATAAAAATTGCTAACACAGTGTTTAAGTAATCAGTTGAGACTCTTAAATCGTTATGTTAACAGGTGTAACCTTGTACCAGCCAGCAGGAATCACCAACATGTCACACATCGTAGCAATGTTCGATTCGGGTGCTGGAGTGGAAGTTCTTTCTGATAACGGCTTCATGACGGCGCACGTTTACCTACCCGTCAGCTTCAGGGTTTGTGTATATTTTTCAAATGGGGTTTCTACTCTGATTATAGCACAATAGAAGCATTGTTGCTTTTCTTTCCTGTCATATAGAGAAGTGTTCCAAGCGGTAAGTCTGAAGGCTTATAACGATTAAAACCGGGTTTCGATACCCGAGGTGGACACGGAACAGATAGACCATTGTGTAGCTTCGTGCTTAATTACAAACAAACACAAGGAAGGTTGTATTAATACACTAATACGAGGCAAACTGTTGTCGTGGTTTCATGCTAAACAGGAAATTATATTTTACATGTTAAACTTGTAGAGAACTGGAAGCACAAAACATGTAGGTTGCTAATACATGTATATATATAATTAGTTTTACTTTCTTCAGTTTTTTAGGTCTGTTCAGAAGATAAATTATTTTCTGAAATTGATTCAGTTTAGGGTCAAAGGATATTACAAATCTCTCTTTCTCTATGTAACTATCGTAGGAAAAATACTGTTGTGTATTTTAACGGGGGTTTTGCCAAATACTTTGTTTCCTTAGTATTTTCATAGTAGTTGAAAGATAAGAATGAAATTTTGTATTTTTTTCCATGACACAAAAACATCAGTATTTATTTTGATAGATTCAAAACCCTAAAATATGATTTATTTTGGATCAATCAGTAATCGAACAACAACAGTTCTGGGCAATTTTACCACTTAACTGTGTTTTAAATTTATGATGGCCGGTATGGTCTGGTGGCTAGGGCACTCGATTTGCAATCTAAAAGTCTTGAAATCTAATTCCGTCACTGAACATTCTCGCCCTCTCAGTCGTGGGGGCGTTATAATGTGACGGTCAGTTCCACTATTTGTTGGTTAAAGAGTAGTCCAAGAGTTGATGGTGGGGAATGTTGACTAGCTGCCTTCCCTCTAATCTATCACTTCAAAATTAGGGATGGCTAGAGCAGGTTAGTTGTTTAATTAATTCAAATTTAACAGATAAATCTAAATTTATTTCACCTGGAGTTTATCTCAATAAAAGCTTGATGGTTCCTTAGAGAAATACAAATAGTTCAATTTTAACAGCTCTCTCTTACATCGAGCTCCCCAATGCCGTAGAAACCATTTGTCATAGTTTTACTTCTACCGTAGATTAAAACAGGTAATTTATTTCAAACAGGCCTATTTTCTTTCTCGCTTCCTCTAAATAAATCAGCTTACATGATGTCTTAAAGTGTTCTTGACAAATTTGGCATAATCTGATCTTATGTGAACACTACGACAGTAGCCCAGTTAACTCTTTACTAACTCTTCTCCACGACTAGTGTGTAGTACTCTCATTTTGATTAGGTTTCGCAAGTAATGCTGTTGGTTATGTGGCTATTAAAACAGTTAGTATGTTCTATATACAAGAATAAGACATTGTATTAATATTTGACATTCAAATTTGTAACACACGATACTTCAGAATTAGTAGGGAATCTTATTGTTTCTATATTTAACAGAATATTACAGGAGGGTTATTAGGCAAGTGGTCTCTTGATGTAGTAGACGAATTTACAGGACCAGATGGAGAAGTTTTGATACAAGGGGGTGATAAAGTATCAACAGAAGCAATTAATCGACTATTCGGAAATAGATGTAAGTTGTTCTGGAACATGTCTATTTTATTGATCTGAAAATACATTGTTATCATTACACTGTAAGGCTAATGAGATAGTTTTCAATCTGTTATAATGTAACAATGTACTTCATATGTTCCTGACTAGTTTAAAGTGGAAAAACTTTGTTAGACAATCGCATGTATCAATCGTGTTTTCTTTTGTAAAGTTCATAAACTTGAGAAAAAAGACATTAAATAATTTGAAAATATAAAGAATATCATTTTTAACATTTTTCAAAAATGTTTTTGGTTGTGACTAATGATCATTTAAGTTATAATAGACTTAGTTACCTATGTTTGGTGAAGCGGAATATTAGTTCAAGTGGATGCAGTCCATTAACAACGACTTCCGAGAACAGTCGTTTGTACTTCTGAAATTTGTTTTCAATACAGAAACAAAGTGAATTTTTGTTCTGTTTCATTTTACATCAAAGTATTTTTAACATAAAATTTTAAGTTTAAGTAATTGGGTACTAACTTAAATGAACAGAATTTTCTCAAGATACAAAATTAAGTTTATACTTATTAAATTTCGTGTAATAGACAAGGAATGTACGAAATATAAAATTATGAATTTTTATTGATGAAATGTGGTGTGTTAGTCTAGATATGACAAAAAAATATATAAAAACGTGATTTGAAACGTGTAAAATAACCCTTTATAATAAGTAGCAATTACGTTTCATCAGTAAATTGCAATGTTAATTGCAATGTAATAAATTTTTAATGATAATTAGCGATCTCTGTAAGTTTAAACTGCTCAGTCAACCTTCAAACCAGCTGATCCAGTATGTTTACACCAAGCCTGTTGCTTGTATTGTTTCTTTATTTTGGATATCATTCATAAAAACAGCATTGATGTAAAACTTCGACACTGCCTAATTCATTTACCAATGATCAAATAATAGGCATAAAATAAAATGTGGTTAACCAAAAACTAGTTTAGTGTTAAAAGGTCACGTGCCAGATACCCTCAAATTAAATTAAAAAAAAAAAACAACAACAAGTGCATGATGTCGATAATAAAATGTTTTAGTGAAATATATTTTTATGCTTATCAGCTGTATAAACGCTATTGTAGACGTTTCACCCAAAGATAGTAACTGTATACCATATATATCGTTTTGAATCTGATGTAGGGAGACTAGCAGAAACTGAAAAGAAAAACATCGGTAAGTCGTTATTCCACCATGACGCCTTCTCATTTTCTCATTACGACGACCAACAAGGCTACACTCCAGAAGTTAGAGAATCTTTGGACATACTTACGAACATCAGTTTGGATAAGATCAACATGGTAATTATAACGACATTTGATAATGAATCTAAACCTATTATAGAAAAAACTGCTTCTTGAAGACTTGAAAGAATCTACTGGAGTTTCTTAAAATATATTCGTAGCTAATAATGGCTGGAAACGGCTTGAATGGGTAGTAAAGAAAAACTTTAATATAAGTTTAATATAACGGCAAATGTACAACGTTTCGAGTACCTGATGATGACAAAACCTTGTCGAAACGTTGTACATTTGCTGTTATGTTAAACTTATATTAAAGTTTTTCTTCAT
>NW_013666233.1:413295-434853 GCF_000517525.1 Limulus polyphemus
ATGAAGAAAAACTTTAATATAAGTTTACATATAACGGCAAATGTACAACGTTTCGACAAGGTTTTGTCATCATCAGGTACTCGAAACGTTGTACATTTGCCGTTATATGTAAACTTATATTAAAGTTTTTCTTCATTACCCATTCAAGCCGTCTCCAGCCATTATTAGTCTCAAAGTGGGTTTGAAATACTCGAAGCTGCTGTTTTAAAATGCTAACATTTTTACTCAGAGAACGTTAGTTTATGAACGAATATATAGAGAACTCTACACGTGGGTTACCTTAGGACTACAAACTACAATTCATAAACGTTTCTTACGTTAAATAATGTAGTTTATGAAGATATAATTACTCGTTATTCGGAGGTCTGTAGTTTATCGTCTTGCTGATACTTAATCATTGCAATTCACATGTGTGAGTTGCTTGCTATGTACAAAATTATCACATGGATTTCTTGATTATAAAACTATTGTATATTAACAATAGCTGTTGCTTGCTATGTACAAAATTATCACATGGGTTTCTTGATATTTATAAAACTATTGTATATTAACAATGGTTGTTGCTTGCTATGTACAAAATTATCACATGGGTTACCTGATATTTATAAAACTATTGTTCAATGAGAAAGACTACCTTTTATAAAACGTAAAATAGGACTCATTTATTAAAACTATTGTTCTCTTACAAGGGTTGTGGTTATCCACCCTCACCCCCAAAACATTCTAAGGAAAAAAAACACGTTTTTGAGAGAAATGCTGTTAACATTACCACGGTAGTTTCCATGCTAATATATTATTATGATGAGTCATACGCAGCTTGTGAGCACATAAACGCTATTATTTCATATTATTTTATCACTCTTAGCTAAGTCTGAGTAATATATCGTATAGATATAGATTTGACCGTTTAAGAGTACAAGCTGAAATTGTTTTTCTCCGTAATAATGTTTTAAAAATTCAAGAAATCAGGAAAATAATATTATGGATATTTTTTGATTCCTGCTACTATTCGTATTAGGGTTTTAAGATGTAACAGCTAGTTGGCAGAAGAACCAAGAAATCTTACAGTTTTGTTTATTAATTCCTTAACAGAATTACTATACTAGTTTCCAGACAATTTAACTTCTAAGAAAGGACCTCTAGTTGTTAAATAAGTATAACGAGTTATTTTTTTGTCAGGTATGCTCCAGCTCTGCACCGTGTATTTACGACTATAAAGTTACAGGAAACGAGGTTTTCGCGAAGATGACAAAGAAACATGAAGCGATGGCGTACCAGCTGAAGACTGATTCTAGTGGTATTCTTCCTTTTATAGGGTTTTTCTTTAAAAAATGTTGTCAACTTATTGTTATTATTATAGCTAAATGTTTTGGTAACTCAAATATTCCAGAGTGAACAAAATCAAAACTGCAAGTTTTAGGCTACTGGCGTTCGTGTGACGCACGTTAACTATAATGAGTATAAGTTTTTATATTTAATCTAACGATAGAAGTCTTTTGACTAGATCATGAACTCAGAACTTAGAAAATTGGAAAAATTAGTAAAAAAAAATTAATATTACTTGTTCTCGCAATGTTCGCCATCGGGCTTTAAATCTATCACTTGTTTCGTAGTTGAATTACTCAAATTTAATTTTGCAGTCATTCGTTGCCCTGCGCTTCCTAGACCAATAAACGGAAGGAAGACAGATAACACCTACAAGCCTGGAGGTATAGTTCGATTTTCCTGTGATGAAGGATACCGATTGGTTGGTTACGAGGTACGACAATGTATGTCCAACGGCCTATGGTCCTGGGGAGACGACCCGGAATGTATCAGTAAGATAAGATATCAATATTCTTCTTATAACTATATAGCTAATGCTAGCATTGATTTAAAGCCTATGTCAAGTGAATTGTGACACCTGAGAAACTATCGCGTAATGTCAGAGTATATATGCATGTTTCTTCCAGTGTGTTATCATAAGGTGTCAGGTTAGCTTTGAGTATTTTAGCTAAAGACATGACTTATGACGTACAGTCATTGCTAGTCGATAATAACACGACCTTGTTATTGGTTACACTATAATCTTAATATTTATTTTTACTGGCAAGGGAGAATGTTTTATCATTCGACTTTATAACATTGAGTCACTATTTTACCTATAAACATCTGAATTCCTGGTTTAAAATATTGGGGGAGATCATTTTATCATTCGACTTTATAACATTGAGTCACTATTTTACCTATAAACATCTGAATTCCTGGTTTAAAATATTGGGGGAGATCATTTTATCATTCGACTTTATAACATTGAGTCACTATTTTACCTATAAACATCTGAATTCCTGGTTTAAAATATTGGGGGAGATCATTTTAGGGTTGGAATTCATTACCTTATGCCACTATGATGACGTGGTTGTGTGTGGGAACTTCCTGACTAGCTATTTAAGTAATCAGGATCATTTAGAGTCGATTTCAAATTCTAATTTCTCTATTTGCGTGTATTAATCACATCAAAGATTCGTACTGAAATTAAATAGTTATATTTAAGTTTCGCTAGAAACCATCTCTCTTTATTCAGTTGTTTGTTGTACAATACACTAGTTTTAATTAACAGTGAACTGAAACTAAACTAATTAATAGTTTATCTATTTTATAATTATATACTAAATATTCGAGTCTTATTATGTTATAACAGTATTCGTTCTAATTAATTATCATATCGTTCATTAGGACAGTTCAGGAATAAATGGTGCATCATATCCATGATGTTAAATTTAAAGTAATATTCTTTATAATTAATGTACGAAGTTTTTAGCACTATCAAATATTTTGCACAAAAGTTTATAATTAATATTTTTTACAGAGTTCAAAGTACAATATTTAATATCTGTTAAATTGTTTGAAACTATAACATTCTCTGCTCTATAATCTATACGATTAAGTAGTATTGCCCGTATTTTACGCTATTCTCTTGCAAACTATTATTTTCATCCCACTAACGGTTCCAAGGTTTATGAATTGTTTAATACAGTCTGCGTGTATATTTCAAACTTATAGTTTAAATTTCATTTTCTTAAATCTACCTCCCTGTCTTTCTGTTTCTATCTAACTTGTATTTGCGTCAAAATGTGATTCATTTTGTGCCAAAAAGTAATCATAACTTTGTAAGATTCAAAATAAATGTCGTAGAAATGTGTTGAATTATACTATACAATACAATTAAAGAATAGTTAATATTTATAATGATATAACGATAACAAGGCAAAATCAGTATCCCCTTCTCAGCTCATTGTCATGTAAGGGATATTTTATGATGAGGCGTGCGATTTGAAATTGAAATGATTGGTAATTGAGCTTGTACTATATATATAGTAGCCTCACATAGTCTTGTCTTAGTCGCCACGTTGAAGTAAATTACAAAATTTAGTGTCCTAAGATCTTCATGTACAATACCTAACCTCAAATAAAGCATTTTGATGTTTCACTCATCTCAAGAGTCATCATCAGACAAATAAAAGTCGACCAATCACAGCATGACTGTTGATAATTGGGTACAGATGTCTCAAAGTGTCGTTAGCAGAACATGAAACCACTTCTAAACCAATGGTACAGTTGGCTGGACAGTTGGGTAAGGCAGATCACCATCCACAACACGAGCAGATAACTGTTATCTGCCGATTTTAGTTCGCACAATCGTAGAATGGAGATTTCGAAACTGTGTCAGATGTTTGTAAACATAAATTGTTTGTTTGTTAAATTTAGTCTGAAGCTAATCGATGGCTGCCTGTCTCCTATTTTTGAATAGTAGACTAGAGGGAAGATAGCTAGTTAACGCCATTCACCGCCAACTCTTAGGCTACTTTTTTACCTCTTTACCAATGAATAATGGGATTGACTGTCACGTCATAACGCCCCTATCTTTAATAGGTTGAACATGTTCAGTAACGGAGTACGATCCCGCGGCCCACAGATTGTGGGTCGATCGCCCTAACCACCAGGCAAACGTAAGTGGACACCATTCCCCTCACAGCAAAACACAAAATATCTCACCTGCTAAGGCGCCAAGAACACGTCCGTGTATAGCAATATTCTTTTTACGAATAAGCCACTGTTGGTACTTAAACAGTAGTCTCCATAATGTGTGGCATTAATCATACCCTTCTCCAGAATATAGAAGTCAGTACGTTCACAAATATTTTTCCTTGCCACTTTATTCTTCCACCACTGCCATATGCTTCAGTGTATGGAAATATGGTTGGATATGGTTTCATATTCTCGCTAAATAAGTACACGTCTACTACCTGGCTGCAGGCTTTGGGGACTGCCCAGTACAGATTCAGTTGTCTCCAACTTAAGCCTTAAGTTAGATGATGACCTGTGATGTTCAACACATCTTTTGAAGATGAGATTAATCGAACGGCGTAACCTACATGCTAACCTGACATCATTCTAATCAAACGTGTATGACATTCTCGAGGAAGATATATATCACATCTCGACAAGTGACTCCAGACATTAAAGATACTCTGTAAAAAGGGCTTCCGGACGAGTGGTTGAGGATACTCTGGATCCTGAACTTATCAAAACTGGTTTTAAGAACGTAACTTGGCTGTTAAGCTATCCCTACTGTTCATTTTGATCATACAACCTATTAAAATATCTGTAACTTTACCACATGCTCAATTACTATCATTAGCAAAAATATCGAATAATTTGCCTTTCAGGTCACATCACAGATCATCAGACGCCTAATCTAAGTAAAATGAATTGAGAATATGTGTGTATGATTGATATTACTTTATAGAAGTGTTTTTTATCGTTTAATTATTTCATACAGTGTAGATACAGTTAGGGTCCCTCCTTTTTTAAATGAGTGAGAGAGTAAGTTAATTGATGTTATGTAATATACGGATAAACATTAAAATACCATAAATGTTGTAATAGTTACTTATTATTTTCATTAAAATATATCAAAACGCTTAATTTTGGATTATTACATTATTTACTCTACCCTAATCCCCCCAAGACATTATTTACGCCCCTCTGGAATTGGGAATTGCTGATTTAGACTATTTGTTTCATATTTCAATCGGTATGATACAATAGAGGTCACACTCCGAGGTATGCCCGAAATCATTTGATATTTGATGTTAAGTCGAATGTTTCATGAAAATGGAGTTTAGGTCATGGTGAAAAAATGTATGACGTTTTGTGATTTTTAAAGCTCCTTTTCTATGCATGTTAATTATTAATCAAAATGTTAAGCATTCATGTCAGTGAAAATTTATTTACTTCTTTTTGCTTCACACTTGTGCAACACCATCCGTTATTTTACTTAACTTAAGTACAACATATCTACATTGTCTGGCTAACTGTTTGTTTGTTTTGAATTTCGCGCAAAGCTACACAAGGGCTATCTGCGCTAGCCATCCCTAATTTAGCAGTGTAAGACTAGAGGGAAGGCAGCTAGTCATCACCACCCACCGCCAACTCTTGGGCTACTCTTTTACCAACGAATAGTGGAATTGACCGTCACATTAGAACGCCCCCACGGCTGAAAGGGCGAGCATGTTTGGTGTGACGGGGATTCGAACCCGCGACCCTCAGATTGCGAGTCGAGCGCCGTAACCACCTGGCCATACCGGGCCCTGGCTAACTGACTGTCTAACTAATTGGATGTTTGTTTGGTTGGCTAACTGACTATCTAACTGGTTGGATGTTTGTTTGATTGGCTGACTGTCTAACTAGTTGAATATTTAGTTGGTTATCTGACTAGCTATCTAACTAGTTGGATGTTTGGTTGTTGTCTGACTAACTGACTACCTAATTAGTTGGATGTTTGTTCGGTTGGCCGGCTGACTATTTGTCTGATTATCTGGCTACTTAGATGTTTGGTTGGCTGGCCAACTGTCCGTCTGGTTGTCTAGGTAGTTGGATGTTTAGTTGGCTCGCTTTTCGTCTAACTGTCTAACTAGTTCGATGTTTGGTTGGCTGGCCAACTGTCCGTCTGGTTGTCTAGGTAGTTGGATGTTTAGTTGGCTTGCTTTTCGTCTAACTGTCTAACTAGTTCGATGTTTGTTTGGCTGATCAATTGTCTGTTTGGTTATTTAACAAGTTTGATGTTTGTTTGGTTGCCTCAATAACTGTCCATTTATTATCTCAGTAGTTGGGTGTTTGATTGGTTTGTTGGCTGTCTGGTTGTCTAACTAATTTGATGTTTATTTGGTTGGCTGGCTAACTGTCCCTTTGGTTGTCTAACAGGTCTGATGTTTGTTTGGTTGGCTGGCTAACTGTCCGTTTGATTATCTATTTAGATGAATGTGTGACTGATCGGCTGACTAACTGTCTCTGTGGCTGTCTAGCTAGTTGGATATATGGTTGGTTGGCTGGGTAGCTGTCCATCTGGTTGTCTAGCTAGTTGGAGGTATGGCTGGTTGTCTAGCTAACCATCTGTCGTTGTCTATTAGTTCAATGTTTACTTGTTTTACTGGCTAATTGCTTGACTGATTAGTAGGATATTTGTTGGATTGTTTTTTTAACTACTTAGTTTTCTATCTAGTTGGATATTTGGTTGGTTAGCTGGCTGTCTGCCTTTCTCGCTAGTTAGATGTTTGGTTGGCTGGCTAATTGTCTATCTGGCTGCTTAGCTTGTTTGGTTTACTGATTATCTAGCATATCATCTGTCTGCTGATGGGTTGTTTAACTGTCTGTTTGTTGTTCTGGCTGACTAATGTTATGATACACGATAATATTATTGAATTATTTGCTATATGCTTAATGTTATTAACGAACATGACGTTTGAAACCAAAATCAGTCCATACTCATGAGGACTGAAGAAAGCTTTTAGAAGTAGTTAGTAAATTCCATGTTTCCTTACACTGTGTGTATTTGTTGATATCAATATGAATGTGTACACATATTAAAATATAATATGTCTTTTTCAGGTAATCAGGAGTACAAACGCCGCATTGCTGGTATAACAGTGGGGATCATCGTACCAATTTTGCTCATTCTGATCCTTGTAGTGGTTTGTTTCATTCGCCACCGCAAGCAGTCCGATTCACATTATACAAGAGAGAGTGGGTAAGTTAGTAGTATGTTTTTGGTTTGATTCATCCCATACAATGCAAGAAGTCCGATTCGCATTATACAGGAGAGAGTCCCACTCTCTCCTGTATAATGCGAATCGGACTTCTTGCGTTGTATGGGATGAATCAAACCAAAAACATACTACTAACTTACCCACTCTCTCCTGTATAATGCGAATCGGACTTCTTGCATTGTATGGGATGAATCAAACCAAAAACATACTACTAACTTACCCACTCTCTCCTGTATAATGCGAATCGGACTTCTTGCATTGTATGGGATGAATCAAACCAAAAACATACTATTAACTTACCCTAAGTTAGTAGTATGTTTTTGGTTTGATTCATCCCATACAATGCAAGAAGTCCGATTCACATTATACATAAGAGACAGTGGGTACGTTAGTAGTCTGATGTAGTGGTACGTTAGTAGTCTGATGTAGTGGTACATTAGCAGTTTTTTAGTTATTTATTTCAATCATCACCTCAGGCAGCCTGATTCGTGTTATGTAGGAGAAAGTGGGTAAGTTAGTGATATATTTTAGTGGTTTGTTTCAATCATTACTTCAATTATACAATTAGCATTGCTCTGAAATGCTCTGGTTAAATAGTAGCCTGTTACAGTGGTTTGCTTCATTCGTTACCAAAGGCAGTCCGATTTGTATTAAGCAGAAGAGACTTGGCAAATAGTAGTCTATTGTAGTGGTTTGTTTAAACCTCAGGCAATATGGTTCGCATTACATAGCGGATGCTGGATAGGTTAGAAGACTGTGCCAGCTGTATAAAGCCTTTAAATTCAATTATTTTTCATGATAAATAGACATTCTGCTTCCTTCTCTAGTTTTCTAAGTTACTGAAGCACATAATGTAGTATCTGCTTATTATATAAAAGTATTATAAACTGATGTTTTTCTATTCCATAGCTCTCCATGTACTGTACACCAGATTCCAATGATATATTTTTAAAATCTCATTCTAAAACTTAACATTTGCTTAGTTAGAATTATTATAGCATATTCAAGTTACTTTATAGATGAATGTGCAATATTGTATTGAGAAATTGATGTGTTTTTCAAGTATTCTTAAACAAATTTTATGGAAGTATTTCTATATATGTTCACTACTACCCTTAAAACGGTTGTATAACGTGTATCTTTAAGGAATTAGTGATATCATGGTGTCTTGCAATTGACTAAGTTAAAAAACTTTATTGAGAATACAGGGGAAATGTAATCATGGTTAATAACTTATATTTCTATCAGTATATTTGTAGTTTGTGAAATTCTGAAGAGGTAGGCTTATTTTTATGGAGTGTTTTACATTATTATCATTATTTTATATAATGCTATCACACTTTTTGTTTTGGAATGATAAGTCTTAGATAATAATTGTAAAATAGTTATTATCAACTAGATTTTTTTCTGTTGACTATTTTACTTAACCTAGTATAATATACGATTCTACTGAAATAATCGGTTTCATTCGCTATATTACAATTTGGCTTCATAGTTCTACTTTGTATAGAAACTTATTAAAACTACTACTTCTCTTTACGATCAAAGCAAGACCTGAATTGCTTGAAATCATATAAATGGATTAGTTTTCAGTTAAAAGCAGGGCATGGTGTTTGTAGCTAGCTGACTGTGAGGTTTAGAAGCAGATGGGTAATTGTTCCGTTCAGTGGGTAATGATTATGATGTTTCTTTGCAGAAGGCCAGCAAGGAACGTGGAAGTGAAGACTCCATACACCAAAAACTCAGTTGAAACAGAAACTTGAACTGTTTTAGATTCAGCCTATTAAAATAGTGTTTTACAAGGTTAACTTAAGTGTATTGTTTCTAACTGGGTTCTTGAGAGCTGTTTGAAGTTCTCATAGCGATCATGTACATCCAAAGTTTTGATTGACTAAAAAGACTGATGACTGTGTATAAGATTATTGTGTTAAATTTGATCATTAAATGTAACCCCAGTAACTATGAGGTATCAGCTTGTGTTGCATACTTTGTTATTGTTGATATTTGATAATCAAACCAAATAAGGTAGTTTTATAATAAATTACTGACCATTAATTTCTTGTCGTTGTTTGTATGGGCAGTTTTAATATTCTTTTTTAATGTATGTTATGTTGCTTAAAGATATTTCATACTCTTAATATCTGGTAAAACAAAATGCTGAAAAAAAACCTTGTATGTATGCTAGAAAAACAATATTACGTTCACATCAGGTTTTTGTAATCATTTTTCTATTTCATCTACTTTCGATGTATTTGTGCGTGTGTGTGAAATAAAGTAGTCCAGTTTTTACTCTTCGTTCCTTTTCTTAGTTTAATCATTAACATGGTTGAAGAAAAGGGTTCAAACAGATTTTACTTCTTCGAATAAAACTAAATGAGCAAATGAATTACATATTTAGAAACAAAAAGTCATGAAACCTACATAAACAATATAAAATATCGAATCGTAAAGGTTTTACAATTTAACAAAAACGTTTAGAAATAAAACAAATAAAGTACATAAAAATGAAGTTAAATTCAAATCGCACAGATAGTAGGAGCTTTTTTAACAGAATAATTTCAATTAATCCATTACATATTTCAAACCAGTGATGTGTAAATAAGCTTTTTTATTATTTATATTTTGCATATGCAGTGACTTTTCACAGATCGAATAGGAATCCGAAATTCAGTTTTTATCCGTATCTAACTTGGCACCTCATTCAAAAAATCTTACTAAAGAACTCTTGCAATCAAACGTCTCTAGACTTATTACTGCTGTAAATACAGCTAGGCCTAAAACGTCAACTGAAAAATCCAAATATATATATTTTCACTTTTTATATTTTTGGTTTCCTTAAATGATAGTTAGTGTAACATAGACGTAAAAAAAATTGTAAAATTCAAATATTTATGTATAACAGAGATGTTTTGATTATTATTATTATACTATTATAACATGTAAAATATAAGATATAGCATACAATATTTCATACATTTTTTATTCATAAAATATATTATACGTATTTAATATGCATTATAGCCTAGTCTTAGGAACACAGGAATTTTGACTTGGTTAATTTTTCCTGTCTTTCTAAAGTCGAAGAGCAGTTGCTACTTAATCTATTGATTAATTATTAGAAGAATCTAATCTATGCTACACTCCTTGAATGTATAATAGTATTAGAAGTAATAGTATTAAATCATCTTACTTACATTGGGTACTTGTTGTTAAAAAATTAAAATTATAATATTAAAACAGAGTAAGTAAGATACACAGAACGAATAGTTCAGAAATAGGAATGGTGTCACGCTATTGCATGTACTGCACATTGAAAGGTGCTGTAGTATGACTCCATTATTACAGGAGGAAGAGTCTGTGTTTTGACCTAATCTAATATTTTTCTAGTGTATAAAACATTATTATTTAATCAAAATATCTAGTAGTTGCGAGGATTTATTTTTATTAGTTCTATTAATTAACAAGTACAAATTTACCACATTATTAGATATAGGTTTAATTACACCGTTACCAATTGCTAAGTTATAGGTATGTCTACGGTGTGCCATATGCTTAGTTAAAACTACACTGTACAGTTACCAACTCTATATCATATGTAACTTCTGGTATAGAATTAGTTTATACTTATTTTCCTACTTACAGTGTTACCATGTGTTCATTTATAGGTTTAGTACAATACCGCTGTGTGTCAGTTATAGCTTTAGTTTCCAGTTTTAATCGCATTAAAGTAACTGTGAGTTAATTGTAAGTTCAATTGCAGAATTATCATTAATGTTAGAGTTAGATTAGTTTGGTTTTAGTACATGCTTTCACGCCAGTCTATTGATAAGATCAGTACAAGTTTTGACCATCAGGAATCTAACTGTGTGCAATATTAGGGTGGATAAATCTCTGAATGTGGGACTAATTTTCAACAGAACAATAAATCTGCAAGCTGTACCAGAGATGTACTGATACGTTGACAAATCATCAAGTATGGAAAATTTTCTTTTATTAGAGGATTAAAAACAAGAAAAATATCAGAGATGTACTGATACGTTGACAAATCATCAAGTATGGAAAATATTCTTTTATTAGAGGATTAAAAAACAAGAAAAATATCAGAGATGTACTGATACGTTGACAAATCATCAAGTATGGAAAATATTCTTTTATTAGAGGATTAAAAAACACGAAAAATATCAGAGATGTACTGATACGTTGACAAATCATCAAGTATGGAATATATTCTTTTATTAGAGGATTAAAAAACAAGAAAGATATCAGAGATGTACTGATACGTTGACAAATCATCAAGTATGGAAAATATTCTTTTATTAAAGGATTAAAAAACAAGAAAAATATCAGAGATGTACTGAAACGTTGACAAATCATCAAGTATAAAAGATATTCTTTTATTAAAGGATTAAAAAACAAGAAAAATATCAGAGATGTACTGAAACGTTGACAAATCATCAAGTATAGAGGATATTCTTTTACTAGAGGATTCAAACACAAGAAAGATAGATTATTTTACTAAAACTAATAATGAAAACGAAGTATTTTTTGTAAGTTCTCTTTAAGTTAATAATACTCGTAATCAAAATCAATAATGCCCAATATAATCATATAATCAAAAACTAATGTTCTCCGTTGGTTCAGCAGTAATGCCGAGCTCATAACGATAACAAATTGGTAATCGTTATCCATAAATAGCCCCCTATGTAGCTTTGCGCTTTAGCTAAGAGACAAACAAACATAATCAAAAGTTGGTGTACCACAAGGAGCTCACTTTTATTCATTTTGTTCGCAAATACCTTGTCTTTTTACATATAAATGTCAAATGTTTAAAGATCCGTGTGCTCATTACCCAGCACACTGGATGTTTTCTCTCCGCATTTCAATAAATTCTCAAAATTTTCATTTAGCCTTCATAAGTGTTGAACTATAAACTAAATTGTAAAGAAGTCATTAATCTCAGAAAATTAAACTTATTTCTCCATGTAAAAATTTAATGCCTAAACATCTAATAAGTGATATAGAATTGTAAAACAGAATTTTGTGATATACATTTAAGTTCAGTTAAATTCTCAAATATCTTTGTATTATTTATAATGAAAAATTAAATTGGAAATAATATGCACGTTTATTAGTTTTAAAAAATGTTGCGTCAAATTAAATATGCTTAGGAAAATTATAATAAAAAATGCGAATAGCACTGGTAGAATTTTAAACTGAAAACGAATACAAAACTTAGAATGACGGTTAACTTTGATTCACCTTTTATAAGTATGTATATATACATATATATTGTAATAACTATCTCTGTGTGTGCTACATAGTTCAACTTGTTCAGATATACCTTAAATTTTGTTTAAGTTGTACAAAATTCGTTTTTAAGATTAGCAGTAAACTTTCTGAATTAACTTTCATTAAAATATTACATAACTTAAAGAATAGAAATGTATATTTACGTATGTTATTGTTGAATGGCTCTAACCATGAATGAAATGCTCAACAATTACTTTTTGTGGTTGGCAGTATAAGAGCTTTGGCTCTTAGTGAAACCAAGAGTGCAACACAATTAACCTTTTTAAAGTCCATGAAATAATTTAAATTGATAGATTAACTTAACCTTTTTCCTCTAGAAAGAAAATATTTCAAAAAGACCCCACTAACTTCATATCTAATAAATGAAGTGAAAATTAATACAGAATTTAAAAAGGTAAACACGTTTGATTTCCTTTTAGTTTATACTGTTATGTAAACCGAATTTTAACTATTTTATCTAATGGATTTTATTAATTCATATGTTTAATTTGCATATAAAACTTTATGTTTATGGATTTTTGAGTTTTAGTTATTGTTAGATATTTAAAGAAGGTAAATTTTAATTTTATCAGTTGTATTTTATATATATTTAATCCTTTTATTATCATTATAAAAGTGACGTGGGGTGTAAAAGTCTCAGAAGGTTTAAGAAATGAAAATAAAATTGGCAGTGACTTAAAGCACCTTTCCAAAATGATAAATGAACATCACTGGTTCTGCGGTGTGTGGAAAAGGATTGAAACATGGAGGAACGCGACTGGAGTAGGTATTTCTGAGTCTGGGGTAGGAGGCGTTATGTCATCAGTTCTTAACTGAAGCTCGAGCTTATTCTGTTCATATTGGACTGAAATTCATGCTTTGATCGCGGTTCAAGGCGGTTGATGGGTTTTGATGAAAATACTTAATTAGGTTTCTTGGTTTTCCAGTTTTGTGAGGAGTTGAGTATTTATCATTGTTTCCAATTGATAATATGTCCAGTGTTATGGTTGTTCTGCTCTGTCTGAATTCTCGGGATGAAGATATCGGATGGCATCTTATTTTCCTTTATTCATTGCTCTAGTATTATGCTGGTCTCTGCAATGTAAGTTTCAACACATTAGAACAGCATTTTATATACAATGTTCATCTATTTTTTTTCACTTTTCGTTTTTTTTTCCATTTCAGTAATCATGTTTATTAAGGTTTTATCAGATCTGAAGTATTCTTGGATGCTAAACCTCAGATCTGAAGTATTCTTGGATGCTAAACCTTCTTGCATATATTTTCGAGTTTGTAACTTAATTTTAGAATAAACAGTAAAATAAATCAGTGACGGTATTAGAACTTTTTCTTGAAATTTTGTGGTGCAGAGTTTTCGTGTTTTTTTCTATTGGATTGAATGAAGCTGTTGGGATAACTATTAAAATGTAAATATATGTTGGTGTGAATAAGTTTCCTGTATATCGATGTAGTAAGATAATGAAAAACGATTCTTATTTTTGATAAGTTTGATTATGACCCTGGTTCATTTCATTGAATTCAAATACAAAATTAAATCATTTTTATTTGCAACATTTTCAATTATTGTATGTAACTTTGCTATTTTAGTTCTTAGTTTAAAAACAACTACCACTCACATGGTTATGGAATGATAAAGATTGATCTTTTTCAAATTTAAAACGTAATTCACATATCTGCTAAAAATAATTAAGCTGTTTTAAAGCTTATATATTGTAAGTATTTGTTAAATTTGTGTTATGAACCTCATTATTAACGTAAATTACAATATTCATTGCATTATTTTGGAAGTCGAAATTGTTAGTATGAATAATATCATTTACTCAAACTTTCATAACCTCGAAAAATAAGTCGTACAGAATGGATAACAGAAAATACTTAATGGCATATATATATATATACTACCAAAGTATTGTTTTTGCATTTGAATATTAATGTTATTTACTTTTCGAAATACTCTTCGTTCACTTTTTTAGTTGTTTGCTCAAGTGTACATTATTTAACTTTTTATGTGATTATAAGTTTATTTGATGTAATAATCGTCAACCTGTTTATGTTTATTTTGTTATACTAAATAGGATAATTGTAAAGTTTTTTTACACAAAGATGTTTTCTGCTTTTTTGCCCATTTTCTCTAAAATGTTGCGAAATCGTAATTTAAATACTTGTTCTAGTTCTTAAAGAAGCATTTTTTCATATTTAGAGATTCATACATTGAATGCAATAAAGGTCAGTTATATTTTGATACATTCAAATAAGTAACTGAAAGTAAAACTTTATTGCTTAAACGTTTAGAAAGTAACACAATTAAAACTAAGATAGTCAAGCTTGTGAACAAAATTGGCAATCGTACAAATGAATTATGTGCAGTTTGAAATCAATCACATAGCATGGTATTCAAATTAAATATGGAGTTGTCGAAGTAAGTTATCAGTTACTTAAATACGAGTATAAGTTTCTATATTATGGTAAGGGGCTGGCATTTTAAAATTATAAATGTTATAACAGGGAACAGTTTTAATATCCGTGAGCAACTGTGGTAAGAGATAACATTTTAAATTTAGAGCCCTTCCTTGTATATTTTGTTTGTTGTCAAGTGCACGGCTATCTGTGCTGTGTCCACCACAAGTATTGAACCAGAGTTTTAGCGTTTTAAAGCTTCATATTTACCAATAGGCCACAAGCAGAGCCAATGTTTGTGACTATAAGATATGATTCACATTAATTTTGATAAAATGTTAGTTTTTTATTTAGATGCTTATAAATAATAAACATTATAAACATATTATAAACATTAACAAGAATTTTATTAAACATAGTAACGTAAAAGCGATAAAATAGATCGTGATTAAGTTAAGCTAAATATGCTTCAATCATATATTTATAACACGATGAATCTCTTTAAAATGATTTTCCAGAAATGTATAACTTAAATTATAGTTACTAAATCTTGTTTAATCCTTTAAAAAATTACTTAACGATTTGTTAGGTAATTTTAGTAACGTTTAATGTTCTTTTTTTATAGATATGGAACAAAATATGTAGGATTAATGTGGCATATAATTACTCTTTTGTAAACTAATTATTTTTCATTTTTATAATGTTGCATAAAATCAACATAAAAGAGCTAGTTTCTCTTTCGATATTTACTGTTGGAGGTTTTTAGACAGTACGAAAATAAATAACAGACACGAATGTAAAAGAACGTCCAAGTCGAAGCTGTAAATTTGGGTTCCTTATCTCCAAGACCTTTGTGAGAACTATATCATTACTGGCATAACAGATGCTGCAAATACCATTGAAAAATATTAACATACACGTTCCTTTAACGTAGGTAAGCATATTAGTCATTCAAAAGATCTAGAAGTACAAGGTTTCTCTGGTTTAGGATATCAGTTTTACAAATAATCCTTGAAGGTATGTGTTTTTGAAAGTTACCTTCTTTTACTTAATGAACCTATTTTAAATTTACAAACTCCAGCAAAACTCTATAGTAGTTAATAAACATTTTATAAAGCATACTGGAAATTACTGAAAACTTAATTCTTCTTTTTAAGACAGTCGTGAAATTTTTTTGTTGAGACGAATCAATGGAGTACACTGAATCGCTCGAACGCACGTCCTATTAATCTGTATCTGAAGGAGGAAAGGTTTCATGGGACGATTTCAAAGTTGTTTGGATCATTTTTCTTTTCTTTTAGAACATTGTTTTCTTCTCTTTGAAAAACACTGGAAACAATCATTTTTTCAAGATTTCTGAATGGGGCTTCAACTCCCAGAGCGCATATGAAAGAGAACACGAAAGAAAATACAAGACAACCCAGAAACGTGCACATCTGTAAATATTAATAAAAAAAAAACATGACGAAAACAAATGAATTACAGAACTAGTGATGTTATGCAAAACAGAATTGCAAAAAGTCATTATATCAAATAATCCAACATGAGTAAATACCATATGCAATCTTCTTAATGATATTTTTATTGTGCAGAGAGACTTAAATGAATAAACGTTTTAACAGATCAGACATGTCATGGAAAGGCCTTTTCTGATTTACATTATGAAAATTGAAAATTATATATACAGTGTGTTAAAAGGAGTAAGTAAAATGTTGAATATATTGAATGTCATTATTACAAAATCAAAAAATATAGCAATAAACAGTTTTCCAACAAACAAGTTATTCACTAAGATCCAAAATATAATGTTTTAGAAAGGAAAGCAGGGCATACAAACACGTTGTGAGACATAATTTTATGAAATTTTGGTATTCTTAGGTTAGACTGATTTCTACGAAGAGTATTAGATAATTACACTTTATAACGAGAGAATTGCGACATAAATTACGAAGTAATACTAAATTTAAATAACCTAACTGAGTTTCAGCAAAGAATGAAAAAAGCCTGACACGATGTGTAATACAACATGAAAGCAATGTTTATTAACAATGTTGCTTGCACCAACCCAGTTTGTAAGAAAATAGACTCAGCAATTTTTACTGTAATTCCAAATTTTGCTAGGCTTTTAGTCATCGTTACAAGTATTTTATGCACAAAAATAATCATAATTTTGAAATAAATAATTTCATTAAAATGTATCTGTGAATTTACTAAATCAGGCTGACTCCAACTGTGAGTAGTCTGGGTGCAAGGTGAATTCATAATACATATTACATAACTTCCTAAATTAATAGAAAAGTATTTTTTACTTTTATTCGTCATTTTCTATATCACAACACTAACTGTAGTGAAATAAACAATCTAGGGTAAAATGGAAAGTTGAAAAATATGAATTAAATGTAAATTAATTATCTTTTCGTCTTCATAGACTGACTGTATACCGTTAAAAGTTCATTTTGATGCATAGGTTGAAAAGGGTGAAAACTGCTTGGTTATGAAAACTTGCTCTAAAATCCCACAGAGATGGGACCATAACTTTATGCATTGGTCAAACAAAATGTCTATGGGCTTCACATATATTCGTACCACAAATTGTTTGTAGAAGATGCATTCAGAATTCCTGTGAACTTTCTGATCCCCAGGTTTCATTGGATCTCCAATTAATCAATACTTTTAGCTGTGATGAACTCTATCATCCCTGCTGGGAAACAGACTACATAGCTTACAATTTAACTTGGCCTTACTTCCCTCCCTACTGACTGGTAGCATGGACGAATAGTGGCCGAGACTGCAACCTAGTGTCAACACATGGGCTGACTTGGATTAAATAATATTTTATCTTCTCATGGTCATTCTTTCAATTACAAGTCTAATACTAGTTTTTGTGCTATACTATACTAATGAATGACTTTATGTAGTGTTCACATAAACATGTAAGACCACACGTATATATAAATTTATTAATATCACCATTACATACTGTCACATACTCCAGTAGCTTACAACAGAATGCCTCTACCTTACTCATAAATTACTTCTGAAACCTTCTGAAGTTTCTGTAGTTGTGGTTCCATAATGTGTTACTATCTAGTCGTCAAACTTGCACTTTTCTTTTCAGACATCATAACCAATAACCTAACCACTAACAGAATACAGCCAGAGTAAAATGTTTTATACTGTTACTAATGTATGTGAGCTTACAGTCAGAAGAAAAATAACCATATATAATTGGCATACTTTATAGGTATATAAGGGCGAATATAAAAGTTACAGGATCATAAGAGCCCGTAATATTGAAACATAAACTCTTCCTGAAGATTGTTTGTTTGTTTTGTTTGTTTTTGAATTTCGTGCAAAGCTACACGAGGGATATCTTCGCTAGCCGTCCCTAATTTAGCAGTGTAAGACTAGAGTGAAGGCAGCTAGTCATCACCACCCACCGCCAACTCTTGGGCTACTCTTTTACCAACGAATAGTGGGATTGACCACAACATTATAACGCCCACACGGCTGAAAGGGCGAGCATGTTTGGACGTGGATTCGAACCCGCAACCCTCAGATTGCGAGTCGAGCGCCTTATCCACCTGGCCATGCCGGGCACCTTCCTGAAGAACTGAGAAAATTAATCAAGTAGTTTTTTAAACAGAATAAGGGAGTAGACTACATGAAAATAGATTTTCCAAGTGTAACTTCAAAGGACAAATTGTAAGTAACTGTAGATTAAAATCTGTATGGAATAAGAACTACTGCCAGAGTTTACTAAAAACAAGGACATGTTATAATTGTGGAAAATATTGCAATTAAAGCCGAGCCTTTTAGGAACCAACAGCTGTTATTCAGCTTTAAATAAATTCTTGAAGGATGTCTTTGAGCCGAACCAAATCAAAGGAACACCAAAGAACTAACCAGAAATAAAAGAGACATGAACTAGCTGAATTTCTGGGGTGAAGCTCAGCTGGGCATAATTCACCTACCCCAAATGAGATAAAAGAATTATTATTTGAGGAAAATTTTCCTTGAGTCCACAAGTTTATTGATGGAAGAGTGCATATTGGGAACTAACTTCATGTGGAGACATAGATGTGAGGTTAAATTAGCTTCAAATAACTTCACAGTCTATGACCAGGAAATATCTGTGCACTAAATGACAATTATTGCTTTGCTTTAGAGGTTGAACTCCCAGTGACGAGAAGAAAGGAGGCCATTGCACCACCAAGAAGTGGAATACTTATACCTCGAATTATTATCAATAATTATACATGTAGTGAATGAGGCATATTAGAATTGGTGATTGGAAGAGTTATCCGGGATGTGCAGAATAAAGATATGATACATAACCTTACCCAGGAAAGAATTCAACTAACTTGTGTTAAAATTAAAGGTCGTTATGATACTAATGCTGATAAAAGGATACTAATGAGGTGCCTTGGTATGGTTAAACAGTTCTTGCTACAAGAGCAAACAAACTCCAGAATTAAGTTGGGGTTTGAAAAGGACTAAGTTATATTGAAAAGAACCAATGTTGTAGTTTACAGAATATGGAAGGATCCAAGCCAAAGGTCATTCATCATCATCTTTAGAAGTACATTGGTGAGAGAATGGCGAACGGGACTACTGTAGAGAAGAATCTGCAAGCAAATAGTCAGTATGCCAAAGAGCTCAGGGTGCCTGTTGAGACCACTTACAAAGGATCATCAGGAGTGGAGCCACGAGTGGAATCACTGGATCATCTAACTTGGAACAACTACTCCCAGTGATAGGACAACTGATGGTGACTACGGATAAGAAACCATCTCACCTATATCCCATGGGTCTCAGAAGAGAAAAAGAGAAAGCCACCAAAAAGATTTGGTCAGCATAGTTTAGAGTTTTATTTTTGTATTAGAATTGTTCAAAGGACACATAATCCAAAAAGGGGAGAATATTGTAAGCTATATTTTCAATGCTGTAATTTGTCTGTTTGCTATAAGGATGATATAATGATCGAGAGACTTTGTGAAATATCGAGAGCAATAGAGATATAAATACGAGTGAGCATATAGTTTGTTTTTTTATGAATCATTCAATGAAGTAATTCGTTTTCAGTTCATTCAGTGGTTGAGAAGTTAGTGAAGTATTAAGATCAGTGTTAGATATCACGTATATTCAGTTACTCAATCGATTAACCATGATAATGTACAAGCAAGTTCATTTGTACATTAGTTGTAGCACCATTAACGAGTAAATTTCTATTGAAGGTGAAAACATTATTTGTGAACTTAGGTCTACAACTGTGTACAAGTGATAGTAGTCTGTAGCGAACATTAAGAAAGAAATAAACAAATTTATCATTATGTGAACTGGGCTTTATATTATTTTCATCAAATAATTCAAAAGAACCCGCCCAATGAAAGAACATGTTCAAAAACACTTTTTTGGCATAATTCATTGGTGTTCCAGGTATGATCTTCGACGGCATATTGATGGTCATGGAATATTAAATCTAGTGCTGCAAACACTGTTGTTGGTGTTGTTATAATTTTATCTTCAGAACCTCTTTTATTTATTAATGTGTTTCTAAAATCTAATATAAGCCTTATTATTGACTATGTATTGGAGTACTACTGATTCATGGCTTACTTTGTTCATTTTAGAAGTGATTTCCCATTGGAATATAAATTATGGTAATGCTTATGTAACTGCCTGTGTAAAGCATTATTTACTTCAATGCTATCTCCTTATCTTACACCATACATATTTATAAATATCAGTATGAGCAATTTGTTATACTGCTAAACTCTCCATATTGCATACTGTGTTTTATTAGTTTGTTAGCTAAAAAGGTTGAATAAGTTATATTAAAACGATTTTGATGCCTCACTATGCCATTATCATCAATGTTAAGAAATCCAGTAATGCCCTATCTGACAAGTGTGCATCTTGACAATAACCCTGCAATGTAGTTTACATTTTATAGCAAAAGGCTTTATTGTAACACTGTCATTTCCAAAGCACAGCACTCCTCCCTGTGGACTTTCTATAATTCCTCTAGTTTACGAGGATGATGGTTTCACGGCACAAATTTCAATAGTCCTATTCCACAGAAATCCATAGGCAATTGACTAGTATGCCTTCGTTTGAAATAGCATAAACTATTAGAAAATTATTAAATCTACAATGAAATGCTCGGTCTGGCTAATTATTAAATATATCTGTTCTTCTCATCATTATCATATAGTGTTTGAAGCGATCAGATTGTTTGTTTTTGTTTTTTATTTTGGGTGAAAGTATTTCAAGGTTATGTGTGCTAACCATCCCTAATTTTCAAGTGATAGACTAAAGGGAAGGAAGCCAGTTAATACCATTGATCGCTAACTTTTAGGCTACTCTTCTCAGACCGAATAGGGGAATTTGATCACCTCTCTTATAATGCAGTCATGGCCGCCAAACTGTAATGCATATTGGGGGGGGGGGGATACTGGTAAGTAATTACAAAACTTCGGATCCACAGTCCAACACGGGGCCATGCTCAGCCCAAGTAATCAAATAAACACTTGTACTTGTACTGAAACTAAAATGAGTTTAGTTTATACTTACGGTTGTTAGATGACCAGCATAGACCCGTTCTCGGATGTTTCCAACATACAACCATAGCAAACAGAGATGGGAAAGATATGTCATATAGGCCAATCTTGAAAGCGGGACGAAAGCCTTCCACGACAGGAATGTGTTTATAAGGCCTAGAAATTCCAATTATGCTTAGTGTTAATTATAGTATTTTGGC
>NW_013666233.1:435773-454585 GCF_000517525.1 Limulus polyphemus
AATTAAAAAGATTTTATTTAGGCCTATCTATGGCCTTCAAAAAGTTGTAACGTCGAAACATGTAGAGTCGTCAACTTTGTGAAGGCCATAGATAGGCCTAAATAAAATCTTTTTAATTGTGTACCAGTTTAACGTTGAATATTATTTATGATTTTATGCTTAGTGTGTATAAATAAAATTTGGAAAAAAATTATATTTAATAAGCATAGTTGTACATAGAATATACACATATACTGATCTCTTAAGAGTCATAGTAACATACCTATCAACATGTTTGTCACATAAGTGTCACGTGAATGTGTACACCCATGTCATATCGTCATTATCTGTCTCTGATGCACCACAATAATATCAAAGTACCATAGATGTGATGTCTCCGACACTTCATGGTGTTATAATGTCTAGAAGATTTCTTTTTGTACTGAAGCACCCATAATAAAGAGCATCACCAACCTCCATTTCCTGTAGAACAAACGAATATGACCCAGGATACTCCCGCGGCCCAGAATAATCTGTGTAGTGCTGCATAGAGAGATGAGGCTGCTGTTGAGAATTTTGTGTAGCCAGCCACGTGATTATAAATCCCGAAGATGGTACTAAGCATCAACATTATGGTCAATATCCATCCGAAGAGTAGCTTAGTCTATAAATAGATCATATCATATTTTGAAAGCCAACAATACTTCTATTACTGCAAATGTAACAATGAATAACTCATGTTTTTGAAAGTTCAAACTCAGCCTTTTAAAAGCTCTCTAAGAATGGTATTAACTTTTGTGTCTGACAAAATACCATAATAGCTGTACAACTTTTAGTGACAGATTAATTAATACCTTCTATCTTTATCATCATTTTCTTTCATAAACTCTAAATGAGTATCCTAAAATTACCCCGAGAAATGGCAGAAGTAATGGAACAGGAAAAAATGACACACGTAATGGAACAGGAAATTACTCTACCAACTGTAAAGGAGCCCTACAAAGTTTGATACACTAACAATTTAGCAGAAGAACATTTTTGAAGCAGCATTAGTTTTTATTTATTTACAAGCCTATCTTCTTCTTAAAGTACACTGATAAATTAGTAGTTTTAATCAATATATATTTAAAGACGTATTCAAAAACCTGTATATATATACACACTAAGGAATGTAAGATTTTATTGATTCTATATGTATACTCTTAGCATCAACATTGAATTTCAAGCTATTTGTTGCATTTAATGCCTCTTCTATATATTTCAGATAATAGAATAACAACTGTTATGATGTAAACGAATTTTACTGGCGAAATAACCATTTGTTTTTTCACAAAAGAATAGTATTAGGCTTATTGTAACTTTAAATACTACACTTTTTATTCTCAGTATTTGTTTTTAGAAAAAAGAGCCTATAATAGTTTGATTGAGATAAAAAGTTGCTTTATTTTTATCTGAAGAGTAAAGGTCTTTTTTTTTCTCTACCTTTATCACCAAAATGTCCAAATCAATCCAGTATGGACGGCAAATTCAGACAAAAAATCACAGCAAAATAATCTATAATAGTGTTTTTTACTACACTCTATCAATCTTATTCATTGCAACAAAACACAACTTGCACTCATGTTTTTGGAAAATTGTTAAAGGACTGAGTAAAGAATATAGTTTTTCAAAATAAAAAACCCAGTACTACTGTTTTATGACAAATATAATTGCCCTGTATGAGATGATAGAGCAACCTTTTACACTAACATGAAATCTTGATAAAAAGGTTACAGCTGGGTGACCAGTTTGCTCAAACTCAGTGAGTACTGTTGAAAAATCAGGGTACAACAGGTGTTCACTACTCTTGTCCTGTGTCTTGCACTGCAAATAGGCATACAAAACAAATACTTTTGACTCTCTTAAGAGTACTCGTAACACACATATGGACAGGGGTTCAGCCAACTAAAAGTTTTCATACATCAGCAAAATATTTAATACGACTAAGACAAGCAAAAGGTGTTCAGTTGGAAACTTAATTATTCTGCTGAAAAGGTCAGGGTTGTTGTCTTAGATGAGGAATGGCTAGTGAGTTGATCGCCTTCTTACTGTCCACTGGCTGTCAATAATGAGATCATGTAGTGTGTTGGTTTTCAGTGAAAGTTTGAACTATGATTTATTTAGATAATGCAATTGTACGAATCTTATAGAAGGACAGTCGTGTGTGGGTTTCTATCTCTGTATTGGCAGTTGCCCTGGAATGTATCTGCACACGTTTGTCTTGTGTAATTTTGGCCAGTCTTCATGTAGGTTTTGTATTTATCTGTATTTACTTAATGGTCATAAGTATTATGGTTGTCTAGTGTCTAAAATTATTGGTTCTGTATATAAACTGTAGCGATGAAGTAGTTTGAGCTGTAGGATTATGGTTGTCTAGTGTCTGAAATTATTTGTTCTGATAGTTTCTCAGCTATTGTAAAAATTGTTGAAACAAACTGAATTTGTGTATAAGTTTAAATTGAATTTTGCTACACCCTACTTGTCATGACTGTCTTGAGAAAATTCAAGGCTGAATCAAAACTAACCAAACCTTCTCGGGAAATAATCGTTTGGAGTTTAAAGATTAATAGGAATGCTAAATAATTTATATTTTATTCTAGTTACTCTCCATGCTTATTTTTGTGTTTAGGCTCTCGAGGTGAAATGACAATTTACATTATTTTTTTTAGTTATTTGACTAACCAAATCACATTTGTAGCCAAACGAATAGTAAAATTAGCTATCACATTTTTAACGTGCCTACATCTGAAACTGTAGAGCACGTTCAACGGCATATAACAGCGTTAGACTTGAACCTTCTAATTCGCAGCCCAGTACGTTAACCACTAAGCCACGCCAAACCTGAGATTCGAATTAATTAAATACATTTAACTTTACTGTACCTATTTTTATATTATGATTCAATTCTTTTCAGAAAGCCTTTGAACTTGACACCTTGAGAGATGAAAAATCGTTTCATTCACTCCAAAAGTAGTCCCCCCCCCCTGGTGGCTCAGTGGTAGTCTGAGGGCTTATAACGCTGAAAATCAATTTCCATATTGACGGTGGGTAGAGGACAAATATAGATAGTCCACTGTGTAACAACAAAAACAAATCTCTGGAGACCAACGAAGATGGGAGATATTTACAGTCTGGAGCAAGTCCAGTGAACAAAGGTGCAGTTAACATTGATTATTTTCTAAGTTGTCCTGGGAGAGATCGTTCTAGGACATCGATGCGATAAGAAACTGAATTGTTTCCTTTACTCCTACATATGATTTTAATATTTTTCATAATGTAATAAGTACAACCAACAAAGCGTAGTATTCTGACTTTTTCGGCAAATCTGGGATGATTTTTAACTCTGAAAATATATATTTGTTTTTATAAATACCTACCGTACTAAGAGTCTTGCCCTGACGTTTATTAATCAGGTAGCCAACTGTGAGGCCAACACAATAGGGCGCAAGGTGGTTCAAGGGATTGAAGTATACCTCATTCGCCAACTGCAATTCAGCTCTAAATAAACGAAAAATTAAAATTCAATATCGATCACTTATTTTGATCACTCGTAGTAATGGCTATTCTAAATGTCCTGCGTCTTTACAATATTACAGACTTACTTGTTAGTGCTGTCTGATTTGATGTAGACTTTCCTTTTGTTGTTAATTTCGATGAAGAATTATCTGCTTCTACTGTCTGCTTTGGTGTGAACTTATCTGCCTGTGCTGTCTTCTTTGACGTAGACTTACCTGATTGTACTATGTTATTTGATGTAACTTACTTGCTCCTGCTGTGTGCTTTGATATAGACTTACCTGCTTGTGCCGTGTTATTTGATGTAGACTTACTTGCTCATGCTGCCTGCTTTGATATAGGCTTAGCTAATTATGCTCTCTTCTTTGAAGTAGATTTACCTGCGTGTGCCGTTTGCTGTTATATTATCGTAGAACATAAGTTTCGTAAGATGCATGAAAGCGATGGACTTTATTATACTGATAAATCTTAACATACTTCGTAAAGCTCAAATCGTTTAGATTAAATTGGAAAAAACATGTTATAAATAGCTATAACTGTATAGTGAAGTGAAACCATTCTTTGGTAGCCATTTCTAGCTGCAATTTTTACAGCTTCTTGACAAAAGTGAAGACAAAGTATTTAGCATGATATTCAATTTTTACTAGTGAACTAAAGGCCGTGTGCGAAAGCTAAACCTAACCAAAGTATTTCGTTTTTCCTGTGCAACATTTCAGAAAATAATGTTTTCTACTTCTTTTTTCCAAATATATTATATTGTATTTGCTTGCTTGCTATTAAGCACGAAGTTACACAACGAGCCATCTGTACTGAGTCCACTGCGAATATCGAAATCTGATTTTTAGCGTTATAAGCCTTCAGACTTACCGGTGAGCCATCTGGAGCTATATTGTTGTATCTTCCAGCTTTATAAATTTCTGTATGGCATTTTCTTTAGAATATATGGAATTTGAAATATATATATATATCTAAAGTTTCTTTAACAAAAAGGATTTTGACAAGTACACAAGTCTTATGGTGTATAATGCCCAACCTTGTGAAGTATGATACAACATGTAATATGTGTGGTATTAATTTATTATAACGCTGGTGGTACTTTTAATCACACGATTCTCTACATAATAGGGATTTCCAGTGGAAAAAAAAGTGCAACAATAGTTATAAGCCGCTCTCATCAGGCTTATGTGGTTGACATGCTGTTGTACTCCTAATTGAATACTGATATTACGCCAGTAAAGAATGATGTAATTAAGATTATTTTTAATGTTATCGGAATTTTCTAAAACGTAAAGCAACTAAAACTTAACAAGGAGATCAGTTGAAGCACGTGCAGTTAAAAAAAAATTAAACAAGCCAGAAGTCTGTACTAGCTTTTTTTTTTCTCTATTTCTGAAAAGAATAGTTAAATTTATTTAAAGAACTATCAGATTTCCCTTTATAAATTATATTATTCAAATAGGTTTTACATTTCTGTTTGGATATTTATGTAATATTATGTATACACAGATGAAGTCAATCACGATTAACTTAAAATGTTTTTCCAGCAATTGAATTATTAGGATATTAAATATTAGCTTTCTCCACACTGGTTGAAGTTTATTGTACAGCTTTCATCGCAAGTTATACAATTATCAAACATTGACTTCACTTATTTCTAAGAAATGACTATGTTTTAACGGGCAAATGCTAATGTCTTCAGTAGTTGTTATTCTTGTTGTGCTTATCATAGTAATTTTAATAAGTTTTATTTACAGTTATTAAAAAACTGTTAAACAAATGCAACCTTCAAATGATAAGATACTCACTGTCTGTTTAAAATAGGGAAAAACATAGTCGGAGGATAATGACGGATCGCTGTGATCAATCCGCTGAAGGTTACAGACACAAGGATCAAAACACAGTTTATCATCATCCCTTTCGCCGCATTCCTGAAACAAAACACACTTTCTGAACATATTCCGTTGGACGTTTAAAACGTATTGTGTAATAGATGGCTGATTGGATTACTTCACCTTCATGCAGGACGTGTCAGAGAAATTCGTAATAATAGAATCTTCACACCCTTAAAGCCTTTGTATAATACATAGAAAGTCGGAACAGGTACTCCCATATTCAATATAGGGGCTCCAACTCGCACCCCCTTATTTCGCTAATTATATATGTACCCCAACTTGGAACTCGTTTTTGGTCCAAAATAAGACCCACAAGAAACAGGTGGAGATTGTAAAGTTAATTTGATAATTATAAATAAAGTCGAATACATAACGCGAATATAATTTAGTTAAATTTAGACAGTCATGTAACTGATTATTAACTTTTTACACTAATTTCACATGTAGTTTTATGATTTTCACGATATACCATCGCTAATCAAAATATGTCATAACTGTTACTCTAATTGTAAAACTTTACTGTAGGAACATGCCCCTAAATCCTTTGTTTTCCCCCTCCTTTAGCAGGAGCACATTATCATGTGTATGTGATAAGTTATTACCTTGCATCACATTTTGGTTTGCTAAATCTCAGATATTTTAAAAACGATAAGTCTAAATAGAATTTTAAATTAAGGCTAGAAAACATTGAAATTTCCAAAAATAAATTAATTTTACAACAATTATATTTTGAAATATATAAAATTTTAAAATATATTTTTTTTATGTTCTCAGGCACTAAATTCTTAGCATGCCTCTTTCACATTTCTCGCCGGAATATATTCAAATGGTGCTTAAGCTAGGTAAGAATTATATTTCATCAATCAACCATGTTGAAGCGTTTTGTTACTCTCTACTGTGACTGACACGTTTTAGTTGGTTGAAACATTGAAAACAAAAAAAAGTGTGTTCAGTTGTGATTAAGAAGGTTTTACTTAATCGTAAAGAAGGCGAAACGTCTTGAAACATTCAAGTTCAGAAGTTTTGATACCACGGTATAGTAATCAGCTGATGTTTTCAAATATCCAGCTTGCCGAAATTTGGTACCTAACATAATGATGATATAATCGTACTAAGTGCATTCTTAAGAAAAGTTATTTTGTTATTACAACATTTGGTACATTCTTGGATCAAAGTAATGACACTCACTATGCATTTAGATGTTTATCATTGGTTTTTTGGAACTAACTGTAATTAATGCAATTAATTGCAGCTTTTTCTTTATCCTTTGATGGAAAGAAAATACTCCATTACATTAACAGTTCATCAACATCCACGACCTTTTAAAGAAATGAAAAGTGTTATTTTTACAAAAACGAGTGTAACATCATTCAAATATTACGACAACAAAAAACTAGTTGTTAATTTTTTCTTTAGCAAAACATTTCTTCTAACAGCAAGATGAAAATTAATTATTTGAATAAAGATGTTAATTTTACAGAAATGGTAGCGTACGCCCACGTTTTCTAAAGGTTGTAAATTTGTTAATGATTCAAAACTGCTGAAAAAAAAATAATGAAAATAATCTTACCTGACCAGAGGAATAAGAACAGTCAAAGAAATGATATGAAAAGCCATATCGTTTCCGATATACCAGGTATGTTCTAAGCACTAAAACGGAAATAAATAAATAAATAAATATATATATTTAGATATCATGTTTCGTTTTACCCCTTTATATAATCAGAAGCAACAAAAGGTTGATTTTGTTCATTGTAAAAGCAGTTACGCGAAAATAATTTTGGTATTAATAAAGAACACCCAATTACATTAACGGATTCTATTCTGAATTCATTAACTAATAGAAATGTAATAATTTCAGTTGTTAAAAGGTGACTTACTAACAAGCGATTGCGGATCATCCCTTTAGCTTAGTTAGTACAGCATTTGCCTGGCATCCGAGAGGTTTAGCGTTAAAATAGAAAACAAGGAAATACACACACATACATACTCACATACACACACACACACACATATATATACACGTTCAGCGACAACATTGCCAGATGTTCTAGATTCAAATATTTATTTGAAGAAATCAGTATTACGATGAAAACAATTTTAGAAGGCTTAGACGGACTTCAGTAATAGGAGACAAAATCAAATTTGTATAATAATATAGAACAACCAGAGGTCACTTAGATTTTGTACACACATTATTCTATGTTTGTTTGTTTTTCACGATGTATGTTTGTATTCTTTATTTAATATTAATATTTCCTAGCACTTTTAACAGCTGAAATTATTACATTCTTGCCCTCTCACAACAAGGCACATCCTTGGGCCTAATTTCAGGGTCGTGGTATTCTTCTTTTCACGATATATGTATATTTTAATGTATATAAGTTCAAAATTTATTGAAATTTGACATCAATTGTATAAAAGTTTTGTATTATTTTGCCAATGTATCTACATCAAGGTGTTTTTTATTCCAATACCAGCTTCTAGGTCATTTAGCATTGTTGTCTATTCACATAATTAAGTCTAGTCTATTTGACATTGTTGTTTATTCTAATCCTTAGCTCATCTGTCATTGTTGTCATCTAATACTCAAATCAAGGCATCTTATATTGTTGTTTATTCTTATAATTAGGCCTAGACCACCTAGCATCGTTGCTTATTCTAATACTCACGTCTAGTCTCTTTGACGTTGTTGTTTATTCCAGTGTTTCCTAAGTTTTTTCAGCTCGCGGCACACTTTTAATATCCCAAACGTTTTGCGACACTTGTAAATAAGTCCATATGGCAGGCCTAGTGGTACCCCCCCCCCCCGACTATTACAGGCAGAAATTACTGTTATACTGTGTAATTAAGGAGAAAATAAATCAAAATTTCAAATTTAAACATGTATTAAATTAATAGTAAATTTACATTACTAAGTAAGAAATTACTTAATAATTGTAGAAATTCCGCGGCACACCTAAGACCTTTCCGCGGCACGCAGTTTGGGAAGCACTAGTTTATTCTAATACTTAGGCCATCTGTCATCATTCTTTAATCTAATATTTAAATCTAGACTTTTGACATTGTTGTTTATTCAGATAGTCGAGTCTCAAAAACACAAAGATGTTGTTTATTTTATCACTTTAATCTAAGCGTTTAACATTGTTATCTATTTTGATTTTAATATCTAAACAACACAAACGTACATTCCAGCTTAGACCACCTGGTAGTCATTATATTTTGCAATTCGAGTGTACAGCACGTAGGGGGAGTTCAGGGATTCGGCCGGATCCCCTATGTTTGTGATGTAAAAAAATAATGCCACTAAGTTCGCATCTGCTCTCCGCCGGTTGAATAATTACCTGAGGTGTACCCAAATCGAAGAAAGATACTGCTATCAACATTGAAAGTGTATGTAAGTTATTTATTGAAAAGCACACCACAAGAATGGAGCATGCTAACATGTTATTTTAGTAGTGCATACATGTACGTATATGATAGCCAATGGTTGAAATAGCTAATATACTATTGTCGTACAGAGTTGTTTAAATTAGTAATATAACTTAACAATTAATAACTACTCTGCATATAGATAGTACAGTACTATAATCAAGCACACATGTTTATGCTAATTTAAGTCTAGCTCACCATGCTGTGTTACAACAGAATGATGATTTGTTGGCTTTTCATTAGATGTTTGTGGATTTTATGTGAACAACCTTGCAATTGTTTAAGCTATATTTCATGCAAAATTGCTTCCAGATTTAATTTAATATCAACTATTTTAAACAAATTTCTTTGCAAGCCGATTGTATCTCGCACAATATCTGTTAGATTTTGATCATACGAATTAGAAAGAACCTTTCAAACACTCTGCGAACGGACTTGTACAGTTAAATATCTAATAACATTGTTTTATTTAATACTCATTAGAGTACTTGATGTTGTTGTTTATTGAAAACTCGACCTTAGATTACCCGAAGCAGATTACTTTTAAATTCAAGTGTTGACAAATTTGTTCACCCAAATAATTAAATCTTAATATTGTTTATTGTAACACTTAATTATAGACCATTAGACAAGATTGCTTTTACAGAGGTGTATTTTTTGTTGCTTTTTTTTAACCATTCATTTAAAATATTTATTAATTTTTGTATTTTTTGGAGAAAGTCTCTAAGATATAAAATAATTGAAAATCAAATTGTCGAGTGCTACACATATGCTTTAAGTCTAGTACTAAATCTAACAAATGAAATGTGAAATGTATGTAATGTATTTTCCATTTTTAAGCTTAAAATAAAATAATTTACTTTACATTAACGACACTTTCATGCTAGGATTATTTAATCCACCTTTGGTTGAGTGTGAATATAGTTTTGAAGGTACAAAAGGTTGATCCACCAATGTTGACGACAGCCAGCCACCTGGTGATCTACTACTTCGTGCCATATAGGTCCTGAACCTAGAAGCGGGAACAACTGTACGAGGCCAATAAGCAAAAGCACTGGTGGGGTAAGCCTGGGTAAGAAAACGAAAACTCTACCAGAATATACCTTAGGGATCTATTTAATCGTCATTAACTGAATAATTTTTATACCTTTATCGTTGAATCTCTCTTTTTTTTAGAACTAAATAACAAATAGATGTAATTTACTTTACCTCCAGTATCTGTGGAAAATAAAAAGCGGGATGTTGAGCTTGTATCTAGGTTTTCCCATCACATTCATCATTACGTAACAAGTCAGAAGTCCGCTGCGGAAAATAAGTGTGAAGTCAATTTACATTTGTAAGATGATATGAATAATTTTTCTCATCCTCTGGACACATTTCCAATTGAAAATACCGATTAATTAAAGCACATACGTATACGTAATACATTCCTTAATTTTATTTTTAGACATACTTCTTTTAAATAGTTTTTGTTTCAAAAAATAATGGTCAAAAACTAATGCACTTAGTATCAGCATCGTTTTCTTTTGAGTTGGTTATTTGAGCGAAATCATTTGGAAAAAAAATAGTCCTTCATATCTTTTTTCGATATACTGCTTTAGCTGCTTCAGTTAATATTAAACTGTCTATATACAATTTGAAGTAAATAAGTTAATGTTACCAGTAGATTTTGTAATTCACAGGTATTACACAGAACTGCTTAACCGAAAATAATCTTGTTTCTCCGAATGTTTGAATAGAATCAAGTAGGCTCGGTTAATAATAATGGATATTTTTTTATTACATTCAACAGTTCTTATCAAGATAGTGCCATGTAATAAAATAAGCTGAGAAAATTATTATAATAAAAATTATACTTAGAAACGTGTAGAGGACATTAAAATGTCAAGAGCCCATTGACAAAAAAAGGGCACTTTTCAAGTATCATAATGCAAGGTTTTTATTTGGAGGGGGAGGGGCGTTAGGGAAAACTATTGGGACTGTGGATTGCCTCTGGTACACATAGAGTAAAAACCAAACAGATCCTATTTTATTTCTATACAACCGGTCTTATAATACTAATTAAAACCTAAAACTAAACAGTGCATTATTGTGTATTAACATTTAATAATATATCATAATTCTATATATATATATATTTTTTTTTACTGTAAAGATCTATAAGTTCCTTTGTGCCATTTATTTTAAAGTTGAAATCTATTTTCGCTAATAAGTCACAGCAAGCAAGGTGTGGAATCAGTCGTGTCTTTTAGTAGTTGTGAGCAATTTTGATGACTGAGTAAAACGGCACTTTTGGGCATAAGAGCAGAAAGGCTGGGGCTTGACCCTATCCAGCCACTCCTCTGTGCACGTCACTGATTATGTCTATATTAACCTAAAAACTTTTGGCATACATCGTGTATTATCTAAAGGACAACAGGTTATTAGTAATATAAAAATCATTTAACTTTCTGATAAATCTAAAACGTTCTCGAATTTCTAAGTTAATTTTTACCAACCAGAGGGCAATATTATACGTGATAGTTCAAAAATGTCAAAAACTGAATAAATCTTACTTAGTAAATTTATGGGTTTGTTTACGATAAAACTTTAGGTTGTCTAATTACCTGATACAGAAAAAAGTATCTACAGACACAGAAGCGTTCGCCAAGAACTGTCCTTCCACTGATCTCGCTACGTAATCCAGTTTGTAAGAATAACCTGGGTTTCATGAACAACATATCATTGAAGTGATTGTTTGATACAAACATATCTAATGTTCGAGGAATTAAGTTCTATTCGAGTGCACAATTAAATAAACAATGTTTCATTTCTTGAATAAAAAAGAAAAGTCAGAGGATATACAATACTAATTATCAAAGGTTATAAGAATCGCAAATGTTTGCAAAAAATAATAAAAATCGTATAAAGATTGCTACTGTATCATCTTTTTTTACAGATATCTCCAAAGAAAATGCTACAGAGAAAAATTACGTGGGTGATTAAACAAGGTATATTAATGATGATTAAAATGTCCAACCTAAAAGTTATATAATAGATAACAACAAATGACAATAAACGTCAGAATTAAGGTTAAGACATTCATTTCTGTATTAGTACCAGATGCAATATAAGGAAGTTAATTATACTTTTTTTGAAAAAGTAAAAATTTAACTTCCGCGAAATTTTGAGCCCCTCATCAAAAAAAAGTTTATATGTACATGAAACACTAACAATTTTTCCTGTAGCACATATTAAAAATAGTTCAGAACGTGATACTACATTATGCTACTTTAATATGACTGATAAAACCATAGCTAGTGTATCCAAAAAGGACCTACCTTACAATCCACTCAGGAATTTTGAATACTGTGACATTGAGGAGATAAATACATCTTATAATTAAATAGAAACAAGGAGATGTAAATATGGTCTTGTGTAATTCTTGAACATTTAATTTACAGAGAGAGATAAAAACGCAAAGTATTTGTCAGCTGTAGATCTTTTGTTTGGTTTTTAAGCAAGCGAAGTACCAAATGACGAGGTTTTTGTTCTTTCTTCTAACGAAATATAGAAAATGATAATAACAAAGAATTTTTAGAATTTAACAAAAAATACAGAACTAACGGAATATCTGTTTGGAAATATTCGGCTGATAGGTGTGGCCCAACAATATCCAACTAATGGTGAAAAACCGAATACCATGCAACGCCTTCAAGTGGTCAGATGATGTACTAGTGTCCAGCAACTTCTGCCCATTCGTGTACAGAGAAAATGCCAGCAAAATTTTAATCATGGATCCTGCAGGAAAGACAAGAAAAATAAAAAATAAAATCGTATTTTTTTGTCTCTCTCTTCTATTCTTCTGTCAACGTACTTGTAAAATATATAAAAATGCTGATATTCTAAGATCATGTGCGTGTTTTACAATTCTCTGAAAAAAAACGCGTATTCAACAGACACTTTTGATTATTTTCATTTAATACGCATGTAGTTCTTTACGCAGGAACTTACAGACAGCGGTAACATTTCTCTAGCCAAGTACAAAAGAATATTCAAATAATATCAAAATCAATTTTCTGATAATATAATAAAAGCAGTGTATATATCTTGACACAAAGACACTGTGTGGTAACCAGAATTTGAGTTGTAACCAGATTACAATGAAAATTACAGAAAATGTCTTTGTACCGTAAAACGTTTTTGAGTTTCATTTGTAAATGGTACACACAGTCAATAACACTTTTAAATGATTTAAAAGAAGTTCTTCTTAAAGAAACACTTGGCACCTGCTGATAACACGTATGTTTTTTTTTCGGTGTTTCGATAAGACAATGAAGTTATTGTATATGTTTTGTTGTGTAAGTACATAGGGATTAAAATGTGTTATCTCACATTTAGTACGCGTAGTTCACTGCGTAATTATACAAGAGTTAAAATGTAGAATTAGGTGTGTAAATATTTCACTTTTAGCAAATATTATTTCGCTGTGTATATTTCAGCTGTAAAACATTCCTTTTTTGATGTGATATTTTCCAGGATTAAGAAAAATCGAATAGCATGCAGAAAATTATGATGCATAATATTGTATAAGTCGTAAATCAATGAATCAAAATAAAAAGAAAGACTGTTAAAACACTTGATAAATATTCATTTACGTTAGGCTTAGTTAGTAGGATATAAAAACAATAGTTACTTTATATAATATACCATGTTTTACAATGAGCATTTCATTATCACTATAAAGAACAATAAACATGAAACAACTGGTAAATGTTGATTTATGTTGGGCTTAGTTAGTAGAATGTATAAACAATATTAAATTATGAAATATACCGTATTATAAATGAGCAATTCCCGATCTCCATGAATAACAATAGACATAAAACAAAATACAAAATAAAAGAACATATGTAATTTAGCCTAAATATTGAACAATTAGAGTTATTTCTTCTAACAGAAAAAGAGAGCCACAGTTTTAATAGACACTTGTGACGACGTAGAATTTGCATTATTCAACTTGAGTCATTGATTAGTCCTAATTATAACGGCTTTATTCTTCATGATCGTTTCACTGTATCATTACACCAGAAACTTTTCGATACCTAAAATATTGTCCAACGTAATTATTTGTAAGAACATTTTCTTCATATTTTACCAACCAAATTAGCTAATTATGGACATTTTGTTGTCAACTGGTCTCGGAATGAGAGCTACCATTTCATACTGTATATCCTTTAATTCGTGTTACTCGTGTTCGACTCATATCAGAAGAGAGTTTAAAGGGAACTTCCCTATTATGAAAAAATGTTTTAAGGAGTGTTTCATTTTTACATTAATACACGTATTTAATGAGACAATTTGAAGACGTACATAAGACTTACTTTGTGGCATTGGCGAAAATGTGTCAACAGACGATCTGTTCCTGAGTGCCAAATCTATCACTGTGCCTGTGCCAACCAACCAGCACACAAGAAGAAGCATCATACTAATAAAAAAAATCAAACAAACTAATCAGTGCACCCAACACTAAGATGTGTTAGCTCCAAGTACTTTGAGTAAATTATTGTATATTTTAAATATTTTACTTTAATGAACAAGCAAAAAACAGAGCAAGATGTCAATCATTATTCAACACGGTTAGGTGCTTTAAATCATTATGTTTCAAACGTTGTAATTCTTTGCTCTTTATTTCTGGTTTTGACAGGACAGCTATCGAAACAATGGTGAAACTTAAGTTCGTAACTACACATGATATTGTACAAGAGTTCTACTAGATAAACTTATCCCTCGGTGGACTTGTATCGCTAAAATTCAGAGTTCGATTTCCCCGCGACGGACAGAGCATTGATAGCTCATTGTGTAGCTTTGTGTTAAAGCGACAACTATCTAATTAACATTTTGTTAGTTATTAGAATAATAACATTTAGAAGATTAAGACTAATACTAATTAAGGCTAATACCGTAGAAAGAAAAGGTTTGAAACGTCTTTGTTTACTGCATATTTTTTTTAAGTATTACGATATCAGCATCCAAAAATATCAAGTCTTACACAAAGAACGAATTTTTGCCACATTTAACCAATTCTTTATTTATCAATTTCTCCTACACTGATGATCACGAGAACATTTATCTTCAAATTTCAACATAAATGTACTCACAGGTCACATAGGAACTACAATGCAACTGTTTTAAGAAACCATTTTAAATATCTAGCGTTCATATAGGAACTATGATGTTACTATTTTAAATACCTAAAAGCCATACAGGAACTATGATGTCACTATTTGAAATGTCTAGCGATCATATAAGAACTATGATGACACTATTTTAAATATTTAGCAGTTATATGGGAACTACGATGTCACTATTTTAAATGTTTAGCGATCATATAGGAAATACGATATCACTATTTTAAATGTTTAGCGATCACATAGGAACTATGATGTCATTATTTTAAATGTTTAGCGATCATATAGGAACTATGATGTCATTATTTTAAATACCTAGCAGTCATATAGGAACTATAATATATATTAAATATATATATATAATATTAAATATATAATGGTCGTATAAGAACTACGAATTCACTCTTTTAAATACCTAGCGGTCAAAGTTCATCTTTTGTTTCGTCTTTCACTCTAGTTCACACTCACAATATCAAAATAGAACAACATAGGACCTAATTAAAGACGTAAAAAATCACAAGTTCCCTAAATTCCGAAAAAAAAACGCTTAAAAATATTGTCTGTTCCAATCTGAATTTCTTTATCAGATGTATTGTGCAACCTAATTTCGTCCAATAAAAAGCCTCTTTTTTGGAAGTGCAGGACTTTGCAATTATTAATAGAATATCAACTCAATTGGATATGCTTATCATAAAATAAAACCTGAACTCAAACCGGGTTTATTTACCAGACAAAAATCTGCACCCAGTCCAGTCTCCACGGTTTTTTGGTTTCACAGCGAATCACATGAGCTTCGAAGTCCAGGTGTTCTCCAACTAAAATTAGGTTTGTATCGAGAGAGTTTGTTATTATAAGATTTTAATTAATATTTATCGAAGCTGTAGCTGTCAAAACAAGTGAATATTGTGGACTACCGTTACTTAGTACCGTTACAATATTGTATTTCGTTTAAGTAAAAATATTTGGTAACCTACAGACTACACCATAAATGATCTGCAATGATAATATATGCATCTACAATAATTACACAGTATTTACCACATGTGTCTGCCAAACTGGGTTTCTTTGTGAAATGTGAATGAAATTCTCATAATTATCTTTAAGGCGTACTTTATTAATCATCGCAATACAACTTACAATTAAAGTTCATGTTGTTCTAAAAATGTATCCAGAAATACCAATCACCTTAACAAAAGCTGAAACATTTAATGCTATATTCTTAGAACTAAGTTATAAACAGTTGATAAACAATTTTTTTTTCTGGCAAATAAAACTGGTGAATACGTCTTGATTGAATAATTTCAGCTAAATATGTTAATGGATGCCTCCAAATACGGAAACAGGGACAAATTCTGTTCAGAAACGATTAAATGAACGTGGGTTTTGAGGGTATTTCCATTCCTAGAAAATACGGTTAATCCATTTTCAATTATTTCGTAGTAAATCACTTTTAATTTTTATTTAAGTACCTCCGTTAGAAATATATAAGCGGCGTCATTTTAATAATTTATACACATTATAAATTTTCACGAATTTTACAAATGATAAAACTTATAAATAAAAAATAAATAAATATATTGTTACTACAGCGAAAGTCACGTGACGCTGGGAGCATACGTGGTGAATTTCTCGAATAATCGGGGAACTCCGCGAATGTTGGAGACGCCTCTTTGTTAGTATATAAGTCTGGCAGTAAAAAGCCAGGGGATGATAAAGTGAATATTAGTTACGGCGAGTTTCGGGTAATTTACGATTCGGTTTCGAGCTAGTGTGTGTTTTGCACTCGTAGAGAGCAAAGTTATCGAGATTATGAATCACCGTAATTTATAGCGTGTATTATAAAAGTTGTTATGTTTAAAGTGACGAGAAATATACTGACTGTGGAAATACTGTGTACTAAAAATTTGTATCGAGAAAGAACAAACTGGCTTAATCAAGGCTGAAGTTCCTCAGAAAGAATTTCTACCAGAAATTAACAAACAAGCAGATTGGTAACAAATTGGTGTCAGAAAGTGGGTGGAAAAGAAAAAAAAGATGGAACGAGAAGTGGCAAATCAAACTACAGCTTAGCAGATTTGATGGCAGCAATACAAGAACAGCAAAAGAAACAAGAAGAGAGACAACAGCAGTGGCAAGAAAATCTACAACTATGGCAGCTCAAACAGCAAAATAAACAAAATAGATGACAGCAGTTATTGGAGAAAAAAGAGAAACAAGAATGAGAAAAGAAACAAGAAGAGAGGCTACAGCAGTGGTTGGAGGAGAAAGAAAATAAACAAGAAGAGAGACTATAACAGTGGTTGGAGGAGAAAGAAAATGAAAAAGAAGAGAGACTACAGCAGGGACAAGAAAACCAGCACCAGTGGCAACTGGAACAAGAAAGGAAACAAGAAGTACAAATGGAAAATATTAGTGAATTTCAATGTGAATTAAATACATTAAAGGACGATTTACTGTATTTTACACTGGGAGGATATATTAGACATGAACCTAATCAGCCCCAGACAACAGGATGCTCCTTCTAGACCTCGCAGCTAAACCCTAATGCAGACATCTTCAGTCCTGCCAGAAATCACATTTCAGACATGAGTATCAGCAATGGGGTGATCTAGTACGAAGGAAGCCACAGGAAGTAAATAGGAAGGCACCATGGGAAGCATATAGAGCACAATTTGAGCTCCTGGCAGAAATGAATGGATGGACAGAGGAGCAGAAAGCAGTGTACCTGGCAACAAGACTGAAGGGACAACCACTGGGAATACTTGGGCAGTTGTCAGCAGACGACAGACACAACTATAGAGCACTGGTAGCTGCTCTAGAAATCAGGTATGGAACTCAAAATCAGTCCAAAGTCTACAGGGCTAGGTATAGGACGAGAGTCCGTGCTAAAGGGGCGAGCCTGCAAGAGCTGGCACAGGATTTGGAAAGTATGGCACACAAGGCCTACCCAACTGCACCACCCAATGTACACAAGCTGTTGCTGAGGGATCAGTTTGTAGATGCATTGGACAGTCCACAACTGAAGATACAAGTAAAGCAAGCACACCTCTGTACTATGCAGGATGCAATAGCCAGAGCTCTCGAATTTGAATCATACATTAAGTTTAGCACAGAGGTCCTGTCACGTAGACATTATGTGTGCATGCCATTTTACACTTAGCTGTTGGGATTTTCACGATGGAGGTTGTGCGTGTCCCTCAGCACCAACCACTACTGGTTCCCGAAGCTGACTTATTGGTAGTATTCTTCTTACATTGGCTCCTCATATGTCCTTGCTCTCCACAGTTCCAACAACCTTTCTGGGTAGCAGCCTCTCCTGCCATGGCATCTTCCCTGTGTTGAAATTGCCGGCATTGAGCTCTCTTGTGCCCAGGTTTGATACAGTGCCAGCAAAGTCCCTCAAACCTCTCTGAAAGCTGCCCTTTTCTGGCCTGGAATCCTGATGACTGTACCAACCTTGGCAGGAGCTGGATGGCCAAAAGTACAACTTTGTCAAAGATTCTGCATCTCAGCAAACCATTGTGAGTATCAAGGTGCTAGATCACAAAGGAGTACCAGAAGCCATACAGAAGCTCTGTGATGTGACAGGACATTATGCAAGGTTGTGGGGACCAGTCTGGGTAGCTATTGAGTTCATCGGCATAAAGGACAGACAGAAAGTATAGTTGGCCGACATTGAAGACCAATACATATTAGGGTTGGACTACTTACTACCGAGGAAGTGTGTAGTTAACTTTGATAAAATGACGTTTGGGAACAACAAAGGCCAAATTCATGTAAGTGTT
>NW_013666233.1:454998-455804 GCF_000517525.1 Limulus polyphemus
GCAGAACAAAAGAAATGCCAAGATTGGAAGCCAATAATTGATTTTCTTAAAGCAAGTGTTTTGCGCCCTGCTTGGGAGAAGGTGTCTAGCTTAAGCCCTGTGACAAAGAACTATTGGGCACAATGAGACCAGTTGAAGTTTGAAGATGGTATTCTTGTCTGGAGATGGGAAACTGCAGATGGGAAAGTGAAGACCTGGCAAACAGTTATATCGAGAAAGTTATGGTAAGTTGTGCTGCATCAATCCCATGATAGTTTAACAGAAGGCCATATTGGAGTTAAAATGACATTGAGTCACCTATGGCAGAGATTTTACTGGATATGTATGAGGCAAGATGTGGAAAAATAGTGCAGGACCTGCAGTACATGTTGTGCTAAAAGGGGACCCAAGCATAAGGGACGTGCTCCAATGAAGTTATATCAAGTTGGTGTACCAGTGGAAAGAGTAGCCATTGACATTGCTGGTCCATTGCCCCAAACTTGTACTGGAAACAAGTACATTTGTGTGGTGATGGATTATTTCACCAAGTGGCCTGAGGCATATGCAATACCAAATCTGGAAGCTACAACTGTAGCTTCGGATATTAGTGATTTTTTCTTCAGGTTTGGTATGCCATATGAACTGCATTCGGACCAAGGCCATAACTTTGAATCAGCTGTGTTCCACGAATGCTGCAAGTTGTTTGGCATACGAAAGACCAAGACAATGCCACTTCACCCACAATCTGATGGGATGGTAGAAAAGTACAATTGGACACTGGGACAGGAATTGGTAAAGTTTTGTAATAGCCGCCAAGATGACTGGGA
>NW_013666233.1:456127-462768 GCF_000517525.1 Limulus polyphemus
AAGTGTTAACTGAAAGAATAGACGATATTCATCATCAAGTGCGTTCAAACTTAAAAACGTCTGCTGATTCCATGAAGCTATATTATGATAAGAAGTCTACTGAGGTCAGCTTTGTACCAGGAGACAAGGTTTGATTGTATAATCCCAGGAAGACCAAAGAGAAGTCTCCTAAGTTGTCTTCTCCATAGGAAGGCCCATATGACATAGTGGATCGTCTCTCAGACGTGACTTTCCGAATAAAATGTGGTCGGCGAGGTAAGCCAAGGGTGGTGCATGCCAACAGGCTTTGGCGTTATCACACTCCAGGACATTTCAGTTGGAATGAAATGAACAATGGAACAAATGACGCTGCTGAAGACGTGTCACCTGAAAAAGCCACTGTTGAAGAAGAAACTCTACCCGGTTTTGAGAGGGAAAACAGTAAAGCCGTTAATGAAGTTACTACCACTGATGTGACTGCTACCGATAATGGGACATTTTCTGATGGAGCAGATGAATCCCACGTGAAGCAGAAGCCAATGAAATGGAGACCAGTACGAAAGAAGAAACGTCCTGTAAAATTAAGACTTTGTTGTATTTCAGTTTTGTGTTTGTAAATTATGTACATTGAATTAAGTTATTTTTAATTATCTATTGGTTTAATGTAAGTGGCTATTGCTCGTCCCGAACAATACTAAGGAAGGTGCAATGCTAATTACATCTTTTTATATGCATGGATATTTACCCTCACAATTTCGATACTGTATTTAATATCGTAAACAAAATTATACATATGTCCTTACTTAACCCGTTCAACATTCAGATTTTGTAGGTTACATCACGATCTGCGCATGACACAAGTTATGTAGCTTTCTTGAAAGATTAGGAACTTGTTAAGGGAGGAGATAGGGATACCAGAACTACAGAGGTGAGTTTGTAGTTTATAACATCATATCTATTATTATAGCACTAAAATTCCAACATCATGTATTATTAGAACTATAAAAAAGGGAGTAGGCCCGGTGATGTGTTTTGGTAGAAATCAAGGATGGTTGATGATATCAGTTTCTATTTGATGTCTTTAGAGTTAACTGTCATGACCACAACCGGATATAGACGGTGAGTGATAGTGGGATCTGGGACGTTATGGGTTCTATGACTCAGACCCATAATGAATTTGTGACTTTTTTGTGTGTTGAATCTGCTGTATTGACTAGGTCCGATAGACGGAATATCAAAGATGCTGTTGGATGCTATGGCCACAGAAATTCTCACTTTAAAATTATATTTTGTATAAATGGTATCAGTTTACATTGTTTTATTACAGTTTTTGCTTGGTACGATCTTTGTATTTGTTGGCGCATATATCTATAATAAAAACGTTGTATTTTTACATAATGCATATAGATGTATAAACTGGATGAGTGGTTGTTAATCGGTTATATTATATTTCTTTAGTAAGCGATTCACCCAAGTACGCTGAGCAATCTACATTTACATTGACAGTGATGATTCTAAGGTTCTGTGGATTACTTTTTGACTGTCAATGAACTGGGAATTTTGAGGAAGATTCTGAATAACTCAATAACCCATCCTTGACCACGAATTGGTACTTGACTGGTTGAACAGACATTTTTACATCACAAGTCACAAGTAAGCACGGTTTTGAAACAATTCATCACACATTGTTAAATAATTTGGGACCATTCATATGTAATAGTAGTAATTTAATTTCTAAAATTAGATTTTACACTTACTCTTTTTGGCTACTTTAGTGACATCTTCTCTTGTGCATGATGATGGTACACAAATGCCAAACCTGTAGGCTATGAAAGTGAAGTATTGAGCATGTTGGCCTAACTCGTACAATAGCTGAAAATATTTATGATTACAAAATAATAATAAAACTCTAAACCATATTAAATGAAGAAAAATTAAGTTAATTTATAATTTAAATTTTATATGCACATTAAGTTGATAAATTGTATAACTCGTACAACAACTGAAGATATTTATAAATGCAAAAGAACAATAAAACTTTAAAACACATTGAATGAAAAAATAATAATTAATTTATAATTTAACCTAATTTTATATGCATATTAAGTTGAAAAATGGCATAAGGCAGCCAAATTATAAAAAAGGCATAAAACTTCTACTCTTTAAGTTCAGTAAGTACTTGTGGTAAAGTTTTGGTGATCGAATGTCAATCGTTTTCTTGTCCAGTGACCTATATGATCATTTAAATATAATTATTCATTAGCAACTAATGTTTTTATGATTGGATAGTAATTGCTAATTAGATTTTATCCTACGTCTAATATGGTGCGTTTTCCAAAAGGTTCTGATAAGGGTTATCTCTGTGTTAGTGGTATTAGATTCTGGGTCTTCTTGATGTAGGTCTGGTGTGTCATCCATTGGATTGGGGTCTCACCCATTGTAACTTGAATCAGCCAACTGCACATATTTCATAGCTTCAGTGATGGCTAAATATAGATCAGTTAGTGGAGATGGCCACTTGGGGTAGTGATAGGATTTCTTCTTTCATTACATAGGATATGCGTACAGTCTATGTATTTTCAATCATTACTGACATGTTTGAGACAAAAATAGAAACACTGTTTATATTCATAACTGGTAAAACATTAATTCTACAACTGCTATATAATCAACAAATAAATCATATAAATGATTTGTTAACTTTAATAAATCTCTCATCATGCATCGCACGAGTACATCTGCTAAATATTCCAATTTATCATGTGGTATTCTTCTCTAACATGGCGGGCTATGGCAGATAAATCGGTATAACCGAGTCTTTTATGTCGCTATACTTCTGAATTCTACTCTTTTTTGTTTATCCATTGTATTGGAATCCACGCAGATTATGTTGCAAATGGTGCTTCCCCTCTCTATTTGATGTTAAGGTTGTTTGGTATGCAATTACTAAGATTGCATTGTATCGTGGTTTCTGAATCCTGTTTGTCTTTGTACACTTTAGATAATCTATACATGTCTGTAATTTTATTCCTATTTATTTGTAGTTTGTTTTATTTTCGTTGCTTTCTTTATGTTAAGGAGTGTTGGTGTTTCTTCCTTCTTCTTGGCTTCTTCAGTATTACAAATCTTGTACATTCCGAAAACTAAGCAGTCTATGATGTTCATCCTTACGCTGTTGAGGTGTTTGATTTATAATCGAGGTATTTGCCCATACCTGTAAGTTTTCTGTAAACTACTTTGCTATATAAGGTATGTGTCTGGTAACCATCACTTCAAGGAATGTGAGTCTTTTATCTTGTTCTATTTCCGTTATGTCTCCCGTCGATTTGATAGCACACCCGATTTTCTATTAAGAAGACCCACGATCGAATTCTGGCTATTACCAACACAGAAATAATCCTTCACAGGACTTACCCGAAGACAGCAGTAGATTAGCAGTCGAAACGTAGGATATGAACTAATTTGCATATAGTCATAAACAAACGAATTGTTAATAAATCAGACGGTACGTATTGACACAGACTACTTACCATGCAAACTTTCTTTAACTTTAGCACTTGCTATAAATAACTATAATGTTGAAATCAAATACAAATACCAATTATTTCATTTGATCTTGCCATTATTTTACTCTGTTTTTTTTTCTTACAAAGAATTTATATTATTGCTATAAAGTAAAAAAGCAACAAGGAAATAAAACACTATAGAGGAAATGTATTTTCCTAAGTAAAATTCAAAATTCCGAAGAAACCACGACTGTTGTTTTCTTCCTTGCGCATGCTACATATTAGATGTATCAAACGCAACAATGTGCTTACTAAAACAGAAATACATAAAAATAGAGCATATCACAAAATATACTTATATATATTAGCCTGTTGCACGCTTACCATGATATAATATAAAAATATATGTATATAATGTCTTAGTTTAACTTTTGTTTAAATGAATTAAATGCAGCACATTGTGCTATTTAATCTAGGAATTCTGTCCTTAAAATACATTCATTCATACATAAAGTTTTCTTGGTGACTTTGATTTAGCATGTTCCAATACTCTGAATACAAGTCTAGTAAAATTTAAAAACGTATGTTTTGAAATGCTTGGGTTTTGCCGAAAATAGAAGTTAAATGGCTTAAAAAGAAATAAAAAGTAGTGAAATTTCAAATGATTAAATATTCCATTTTTATAACTACTAGTAATATTGCAATGTAACAGATAGCAAGTTAATTTCACATACAGTGTAATACAAAAGTCGCACATTACTATAGTATTTCTAAATCCCCCCCTTATTATCGTCGTATTTGCGTTTTACTAATTATCTTTTTTTTTCTTTAGTTACAATAAACGGTTGAGATATCATTAACCTTACAAGAGAATGTTAAGTAATCCTATTGTGCCATTGTGTCATGACGTCACGGGTGCACATTTCGAACATGAGCAGGAATTCGAAAAATCATGTTGGGCGCAACTATCGTGATACTTGTATAAAACATTATTTCTGGTACATGTAAACTTACGTTATCTTTGGACGAAATGTTGCTAAAAAGATCAAATGTTTTTAAAGCTGTATCATATCGCTCTCTTGATGGTAAAGGAGGTTGGAAATGAACTGAACAATATTGGCCCTGCATCACGCCATTATTCGGACCCAGATAACGTTTTGGTACCCAGATGCGAAGACATTGGTCAAAGGATCCAAAAGCAGTCACTGTTCCTTCTAGTAGTCCTCCTGGTGGTTTTCCACTAGCGTCAAACACTTCCGGTAGAAATAGAAAATCATTCAAGTTCATTTCTACAAAACCTTCTCTATGCAAAATCATCTAAACATCTGTTACATATTTAAGAAATGTTTCAAAACTTATTACAAGTTAGTATTGTACACAATGTTTCAACCCAGTACGAGTCAGTATCGTTTTTCATTTATTTGTTTGTGTATTTTTAAGCACAAAACTATCTTTGTGATGTCCACGGTGGGAACCGAAGCCAGATTTTTAGCGTTATAAGACCTCAGAGGTATCGGTAAGCCATCGGGGGACTGTAACTGTCGTAAACAGTATTTAAAACTAATTACAAGTCATTGTCGTAAACAGTATTCAAAACCCATCACCAGCATATTTTATCATAAACAATATTCAAAACCAGCTACCAGCCAGTATTGCAAACAATATTCAAAACCAGTCACCAGCCAGTATCGCAAACGATATTCAAAACCAGTTATCAATCTTATTTTGAACAGTATTCAAAACCAGTAACCAATCTTATTGTGAACACTATTCAAAACCAGGTACCAATCTGGTGATGTGCAATTATAAATATGAATATTGCTACAAAATTGTAAATTTAGAAGAGCAAACTTTAATGTGCAATTAGAATAATATACTGAATAGCAAAGAACATTCCATTTTGTTAACATTAGGAATACTTACTCTCGAATGCCCAAGTCTTCATTTGTACTAAGTCCTGCAGAAAGGAACGGAATTCTTCGGCACACTGGGATGTCACCCGAACGTCTGTAAAAATTGACTGGATGTACGGACGTAATCGACTAACCCAGCTTTTCGTCGCAACTTGAAGCTTGCTCTCAAACATTTTCCATTTCCTCAGGATCTCTTGGTCATGTTTAGGGTGGACAATGGATTGTGTATTACTAGTTGCTGGATCAAATGACCCAAATAACACCCAAAAGAATAATAATGAAATAGTTGGCGTAGGTATTACTTTCCTCATTCTCTACTTACTGAAAACAAGCTTACTTAATTAAATGAAAGATTAAGAGTTACCTATGGCTTATATTTATACATAGCCAAATTGAGAAGGACATCTTCCAACCTCTTACCAGCAACACAACTGGTTACTCTAACCCAAAAGGTGTGGCCGAATAATGACGTCATACAATCTAATTAGACAAACACTGGTAGGTGAAGACTAATTGTAAGTTTGTCATAAATAAGACCCTTGGTCCTCGGGCCTAATTTCAAGGTCGTGGAACATTCCCGCGTTCGACGCCAGCGTGGTATTGTTTTTGTTTTTTCTCTTTACGATATATTTTCTCGTGTCTGTCGAACTAATTCCAAGACCACGTAAGTGCTCTACCAGCTGAGATAGTAAGCCATTTTTAACTACTCAAATTACTACATATTTATGACTTTTAGTGAGCAAAAGTAACTATATATTTTCTGAGTATGTCTTAAAAGTAAGTCATCTACTGATGTGGAAAGATTTCAAAAGTTGTTTTATCATTTATGAAAACATATAACAATAAACATACACAGAAAATATTTAAGTTTGTGTTACTTACGTAATATTTTACTGAACACATACTTATAAATTAGTATTACTTATTTTTTTGCCAAATCTTCATGTATATGAGGTTATACTACATACTAAAGAAAAATCGTCGTGTTTGTGCTCATAAATATTTGGCAAATAATCTTCATCCTGCATATTTGTCAAATCATTGTATACTATTAATAAGAACTTCTGAGTGAAAGTAAAAAAAGAGTGTCTAAAAATATGTCAAACAAACTATATCTACTATATCCAACCGACAAGGCTTTTCGCTCAGTACTAGGACATTCGTATACATAATGATATTGTTACGACAGCGGAAGTCACGTGACGAGCATGATGAGTTTCTCGAATGATCGGGGAAGTCCGAG